>NC_030436.2:16175000-16177500 GCF_001660625.3 Ictalurus punctatus
GCCTCTGGTTCGAGGCGTCTGTACTGCTGAATGTGACGGCGTTATAAAATACAACATGCAGAAAAAAGTGAACATCATCAGCTGGCATTCGTTCATCAGACCCTTGCAGGAATGCTGCATGACTCCAGCCCACACACACACACACACAGAGCTAGGACTTCTTTTGGGATCTGAGGCTAGTTTGTGTTTTTACTAGAACGGCAGCCATTTTAAGAAAAAAATCCCAAACCTGTTCCAAGACTGCGTGTGTGTTAGCATAATGTTCTGTACTGATATGCCAAGTTTAACACAACATGCTAGCAAGAAGGTTTACGTTTCCAGTATTCCTGTTGAATTAGCTACAAGCTACATGAACCTGCTACATGGAGGTAAAGCTCATCTAGCTTTAGCAATCCTGTTACTGTCGTGCTAACTGCTAAATGGCCAACCACTAGCAAACAACTAGCTAGCTAGCTAACATCAAAGTTATGACGTTCTTATGTCTGAATATCTGTGTACACAATCCCAGAAGTTCCTTCAAATTACTTTCTACAGATTTTTTCAAACAAACAACACAACACAACACAAAACAAAACAAAACAAAACACAAGCAATGCCTTTGACTTGACCTTAATTAAAATGTTCGACATGCGAAAATTAATTATGGTAATGTGTGGTAGCTTAATGAGTAAAGAGAATCAGAACATTAGCTACATTAGCGACGCTCCAGTTGATAGAATAAGGACATGGTCACGCTTACTTTAAAAATAATAATAATAATAATTTTTTTTAAAAAAGTGCACCCGTTATTTTTCCATGGGGATGAACGGCAGGTAAAAAAGAGTGATGTGAAATGGTAAAGAGAGAGGGAGAAGTGATGTTGGGAATAAAGAGAAATAGAGAGGGGTCCCTGTGTTTCTTACTTTATTAGGAAACGGCTTATAGGTCGTCGTGTATGAAATGACGCATAACAGACGTCACTTATGAAAAGCGAGACAACCGTCTATTTCAGCTCGGGCGTAGACGAGTCGAGCTTCTTTTAAAAAGAAATAAATAAATAAATAAATAAATGGCGTAGAAAGAAAAGATTATTACAGTCAGACTATCGGGCGCTTCTCTACACAAAGCTGACGAACGCCTGTAAGAGGCGACACGTCTGAGTAACCATTATGCCCGTTTTTTGGAACAAAAAGTCACAAATTTCAGGCATGAATGCTCATTAAAATAACAGCAGCCAACTTATTATGATCGTTATTATGACCATTGTGTAAAAATAAAGGTCCCGGAGTCTTGCGCTCATCCACTCGCACGGTGACAAGGCGATATTCCTGACTTTAGAAATGTTAGGCACAGATAAAGGCGCTGTGTCCTCCCAGTAATTAAGAGGAGAGAAGAGACAGAGGTTCTGAGAGCAGAGCAGTGTGTGGTGAAACTCCTGAGACGCTCTGTCTCTTCTCTCTCTTTCTCTCTCTCACACACACACACACACAGCTATAGAAAGCACTTCAAGGACAGGACATAGGCTGGGCAGCACGACAAAGGCCTCGTGTCAGACACTGCAAGAGAGACGGGGATGCTGGGAAACGGACGCTTATTAATTTGGGATGTGCCTGGACAGCAGTAAGAGGCGGAATAGGGAGTGTGTGTGTGTGAGAGAGAGAGAGAGAGAGAGAGAGAGAGAGAGAAAGAGACAGAGAGAGAGAGAGGCTAGGTGCACCAGGCGACACTGTTAAACATAATAACAATAATTGGATGTAATAATGGTTGGCCTTTAAAGCTAGTCCCACGAGAGAGAGAGAACAAGGTGGAGAGAGAGAGAGAAAGAGACAGAGAGACAGACAGAGAGAGCGAGAGAAAGGCTAATCTCTTTGTCTGAATGAACACATCGCAGGGAAAATCCTTGTTATTTTGAGTGGATGGAGATGTGTCACTCCCTGACCAATTATAGCTTCCTAAACAACTGTCTTTCTCTCCCTCTGTCATCTTCTTCATCATCTTCACTGCTCACAACACTGGCTGATCCACAGACTCATTTTATACCAGCATGCTACCATACAGAACACTCAATACACTCAGGTGAACAAAACGGATAGAAAAACACATGTTTGAAAACAAATTTGTTTAGTCAAGCCTTTTGTGAATAGTTTTTTCTTCTTCTCGGGTAACGGAGCAGATCCGGAGTGTTCACGGGCAGGGAGTGTTATGGTGAACTGGGATGTTCGAACTGGGCTCTCCCTTTGAGTTATGTTGCCATAACTATTTACATCCCCTGCACGCAATTAACATCGTCCTTAACCATTACTTGACAATTAGCATACCTATAATCTCTCTCTCTCTCTCTCTCTGATGTTGAGCTACACATGCTACTCCTGAGATAGCAGTGATCAGGGGCGTAACCCGGCCTGGGCGTTAGAGGCTGTAGCCCACGAGCATTTTTTTCTTTAGCCCTGAATAATTCTCCACTTGGAGCGGTTGATCACTACGTAACTGAACGTCAATAAACGAAGATGTCGTTGTTGTC
>NC_030436.2:16182500-16190000 GCF_001660625.3 Ictalurus punctatus
CGGTGATGATCCCGGATACAGGAACTCTGCATTCATCTCACTGTTACACGGTCATTTTAACACAACCATGCATTATGACTTTATTTGTCCTGCCTGCACGGAGCCACGAACACACACACGGCCATCGCTGATGCAAACTGACCTTCGTAACGCAGCTCTTTCAACAAAAAATACAATTCTGTGCTGCCTGTTCCTGTGCACAAGCTTTTATAAGCATTCAACAAAATGTGTGTTCGTGTTTATACAATCGAAATTAGATTAAAATAATAATAATAATAATAATGTTTTGCAGAATTCCAGCCTTTAAATAAATAAATAAAGCAGGAGGCAAGGGAACAGTACAATCCTGAACTGTGCATCAGACAAGTGTTGGGGATTGAATCGAGGATTGAAGACTGTGTAATTGCCCCTGATCTCTATGTGGGACGGGTGGCTTTGCCGTATACTAATTACGGCTTACTGTAGTGTAATTAGGGCGCTCCTCCAAGCGTGTTCAGCTGCCATGTGACACTACCTGGGAAAATAAATAAATAAATAAATAAATAAATAAATAAATAAATAAACAACATCATGGTGATTTCACCTCTCTATCATGCGTAACACGATTGTGAGCTGACCCTGCGACTGTCAAAGTCATATCGTACGATTCTCACACCCGCCCCGCTCAGTAAACCCCCCTGCCCTGTAAATGTGGGCGGGGTCATGCTGGATGACTCGAATGGGTTATTTATTTATTTATTTATGTTTATTTGAGAGTCCACTCCCATTAGAGTTGTTTCATAATCATGGGGTAATCAGTCACAAGAACTCTTGTTGTATTGATTCCCAGTGACTCGAACCATGCCAGCAAAAATAAGTGCACCCCCCCCCCCGCGCGCTTATAACCGATCCTTTCGTTTGTATGATCTGAGAAAATACTACTATTTAAAAACAAAAACAAAAAAGTCTCTCTAACGAGAACTACTTTTCGTAGGACAATGATGAATCTATTATTTGAGTGGAAATTGTTAGATATTGCTGTATAATAATAATAATAATAATAATAATAATAATAAATGTTAAACAATGTTTTCTCTCGCAAGTTACGACTTCAAGTAGAACTCTATCTGCACGGTAGCACGTGACGAACGGTGCGCGTTCGAGTCGAGTCGGAAAGGTCGTATTTACGGGTCGGACGCGCATGAACGCCACGACGAAGCCGTACTTACGAGTGGGAGACTCGGGAGTTGAGGGCGTGTCCGTGGAATCAATGGATGGAACGTCTGTGGCTGAGAGACGTGGTGTAGGGTATATGGTATATGCCGCGAGTTATTGTCTGGGTTTTTTATTTAGAATAAAACAAGCTAACTGCCTGCACATAATATGACTGTATTGTACAATTACGATATAACGTGTAGCGATAAAGCAAAAAAAAGCAATTCGATGTTTTTCATTTTCTAGAAGTAGAGTTAAAAAAAAAAAAAAAAAAAACCTTGTTGTATTTTTTTTAGTTAGTTAAGAGAAGGTACACTGCCACCTTGCTCCGATCTTTCCAACTTGTAAATACGGACTTCACGAGGACTTGAACGCACGGGAAGTGACAGGCGAGCTTTTATTCTTTTCTTTTTTCCTTTCCACGTACACGCACGACATGAAGTAGCAGCAAGACACAAAGCCACGGCGCAACAAGTGACCTCTGAATCTGGAAATGGATTTTTGCTAGCGTGTTTATCCACAGTTTCAAACGTGGAGGTCTTATACAGAACGAGTTATAATTCCAAGCGGTACAAAGATGGATAGGATCCTACGTCTGATCCTACGAAAATCTCTCACTCTTCACTCTGAGAAGGGTGAAATCTGCGAACTCGCTAACGTGACACTCGCTCGGAGAAACGGCACAGCGGGCCGGCAGGAATCGTGCAAATACGTGCGTCTGTCTACAGAGTGTGCGCACGCCAAGAATCGTTTTTCTCCGGTGTATTATTTATTTGTTTGCTCAAGCTTCGTGACTCCTGGTACGATTTTTAATGATAGCGGAGGAGCATGAGCATAAATAAATAAATAAATAAATAAACGCAAAGCGAGGAGAGATTACGAGAGAGAAGTTTTGGCTGAAAATGAGGTTCGTGATGCGTAATCGCGCCGTCGCTGGACGAGGACGAGTGTCGGACTCGATGAAATTCGATTAACACCCACGTGAGGTGCGCGTACACACGTCGTCCTATTGCCCAGCACAGTCCCAATGCAAACAACAGGCGCTTCCCCCCCCTGCCAATGCCTAATGATGGACCCACTGCGTCATGGCAGGAAAACCATCTGGTGGCTGCAAAGCTTTTAAACCAAACAAAACACTGCCAGGCAGAGCGGGGTGTTAGATGGGCTGCAAGCAAACATATATTTAGGCCTGCAAATGCACACACACGCACGCGTTATCCACTGTGGACGATAATGGCATGTGTCTGATTTCAACAATATGTGTGTGTGTGTGTGTGTGTGTTTATCCTCGTCCAAATCATATTGTGCTTCCATATGCAAGAAGAGTGTGCGTGCGCGTGTGTGTGTATTTCCTGCACGTTATCAGGTTTTAAGCTGGGTTTTGCAGGGCATATTTTTTGACACATTCATATTGGCTAGCGAGGTAAATAAAGCAATGTGTGGCAGATCGGCCACAAGAACTGCATCCTCAGTAAATTACACACACGCTCACACACTCGCGGCTTTTTTAGCTGTGTGGAACTGCCTCGTAATCAGTCAAACTGGCATATCTAAACATAACTTCCTCACTTTCTTTCCCCCCTCACTTAAACTTTTTTTAATCTAAACCCCTGTTGGCTGCATTTCTCTGCTGACATGTAATCAGCTTCCCAAATAACACACTAAAGGTGTGTACAGGGGTGGTGTGTGTGTGTGTGTGTGTGTGTGTGTGTGTGCCTACATTATTACATATATTTTCCAACAGCGTCCAGGGGGTGAAATGATCAGTAGGTTAGCAGATTTCCTTATTAATTGAAGAGATTCCTGATTTGGAAGTGCATATTTACTTTAAGTAAGTGCACTAACCCATGCTCCCTGCTTCACAGTGTGCACTTCAAGAAGGAATGTGTTATTTTAGACCCTCCCATGCGAGAGGTTAGTAACAGGAGCTTCTTTGGTCATAAAGTCAAATGCGTAGCTCTTTCTTACAAATATACAAAAATATATTAGTCTTAATTAATTACAACTCCAGGAACAGAGGCGTGGCATCTGTGCTCGTCAGTATCAGTGTAGGAGGCGTGGCATCTGTGCTGGTCAGTATCAGTGTAGGAGGCGTGGCATCTGTGCTCGTCAGTTGCAGAGTAGGAGGCGTGGCATCTGTGCTCGTCAGTTGCAGAGTAGGAGGCGTGGCATCTGTGCTCGTCAGTTGCAGAGTAGGAGGCGTGGCATCTGTGCTCATCAGTTGCAGAAAAGGAGGTGTGGCATCTGTGCTCGTCAGTTGCAGTGAAGGAGGCGTGGCATCTGTGCTCATCAGTATCAGTGTAGGAGGCGTGGCATCTGTGCTCGTCAGTTGCAGAGTAGGAGGCGTGGCATCTGTGCTCGTCAGTTGCAGAAAAGGAGGTGTGGCATCTGTGCTCGTCAGTTGCAGTGAAGGAGGCGTGGCATCTGTGCTCATCAGTATCAGTGTAGGAGGCGTGACATCTGTGCTCGTCAGTTGCAGTGAAGGAGGCGTGGCATCTGTGCTCGTCAGTTGCAGTGAAGGAGGCGTGGCATCTGTGCTCATCAGTATCAGTGTAGGAGGCGTGGCATCTGTGCCTGTCAGTATCAGTGTAGGAGGAGTGGCATCTGTGCTCGTCAGTCCTCACAAAGGAGGAGTGGTCATTATGCCTGTTAGTATCAGTGAAGGAGGTGTGGCTTTTGTGTTGTTCCTTTCCAGTGAATGGGACAAAGCCTCCGACTCCTAAAATCTCACTGTGTGAATAATACTCAGTCATACTGCATCACCTAATATTCTATCAAAACAACAGAATATATCAGGATGCGCATCATATTCTCTCAGCAAATAAGAGTTACACACTCCTACTGTACACATTTTTCATAAAGCTGTCATGGCCTATGTGACATACAATTTCCCTGCAATTCCATGCATGACAACTACGTCACATTCCCCTTCAGGATTTATCTCGCAAGGTCGCAGGAATGCGAGTGCCTAAATAAAAAAAACATAAACCCCAGTGTATTCTAAAACAAGTGGGAAAACCCTGCACTCCACTTCACTACAGCTGTGAAATGGGAAGATTTTCTCTAGAAAATTCCCAATACAAGGGACTACAGCTTTAATATCTGCATATGGATTGAGTAATAATAATAATAATAATAATAAGAAGAAGAAGAAGAATATAATAGAGTGCATCGCTCTTTAATACGACCAATTGACTGCAAAAATTTTTGTTGTTTTTTTTAAAGAGACTGGTACGCAGCAAATCATCAATGTGACAACCCCCCCCCACCCCCGCCCACACACACACAACCCCCCCCCCCAAAAAAAAAACAAAAAACAAAAAAACAAACAAACCACACACACAAGCCCAGGGACCACCTACATGTAATGTTTAGCTTGATAGCAAGCAAGAGGAGTTTGGCGGCCATGCCGGATGTGCCGTGGCAAATATAAATATTCCCTCAATTAGATGTTTGTAACTAAAACGCCCGGTGTTCGACGCTCAAAGCAATTTCCGATAAGACCCTAGTGTGCTGAAGTGAATCCAAGTAATAAATGAGGAAGAGCTGGTGAAATGTACGTTTAGCAAGAGATAAAACATACCTAGGAAATGTTTTTCTCACGAGACTAGCAAATCTAATTACTGGAGATTGGAGAAGGAGGGGCACGCAGGAGGAGGGAGCACAGAGAGCATGGGTGTTAAAGCCGTCAATCTGATACCATTAGACCAGTCTCCGAGATGCCTTATAAAAGAGGGGCTGAAAGTAATATCGCCCGCCTACACACACATGAAAACACACACCGCTGTCCTGTCAAAACTCTCCGCTCACATGACATGGTTTACGAGACAGGAAACGCACTGCAACGCTGGCACGTGGACACGGTACGTGTGTCAGAACATGTTTCGGTGTTTTAATCCTCACAGTCGGCGGTAGCGGTGCATCAGAAGGTTGTGAGTTTAAACCCCGGCACCGTCACACTGATACTGTCGGGCCTCAGGTTCCTAACCAGCTAATATAGTAATACAATCAATTTATAACATAACATAATAGATAAATAATATAATAAAGAAAAGAATTTCACTGTACTTGTATATGTGACAATAAAAGCTATTTTCATATTCTGAAATATCACATTAATATTCAAGATATCAATTATATTGTAGTTACCCAGTGTACATCTTTCAGAACCCTTTTTTTGCCAGTCGAGCGGGGAAAACAGATCAGAGTTAAGACACACTTTATGGTCTACTTTATTTTCATTTGTTTATCACATTTTAAATCCTATTTAAAAAAAAAAAACGTAATTTATGATCTACTTTATTTTCATTTATTTATAAAAATTTTAATTCGATTTTTTTAATGTAATTTATGGTCTACTTTACTTTTAGCTATTACTTTAAAAAATATATGGAATTTTAATTTTAATACGTAATTTATGGCGTAAAACATGGAAAACTATTTTTTTTTAAAACATGGATTTATTTATAAAACTTAAAATTACATTTTTAAAAATAATTTATGGTGTACTTTATTTTCATTTATTTATTAAATTTTAAATTCTATTTTTAAAATGATGTAATTCATGGTCTACTTTATTTTCAGCTATTACTTAAAATTAAAAATCTATATATTTTTTAAACACGTAATTTATGGTGTACTTTAACTTAAAACTTTTTTTTTTTATGGTGTACTTTATTTTTATTTATTTATAAAACTTAAAATTCAATTATTTTAAAAGCACAATTTATGGTGTACTTTATTTTCAGCTATTTTTCAACTTAACTCAATTGGGAAAAAAAAAACAAAACGTTATTTATGATGTACTTTATTTTCAGATATTTTTACTTGTTTTTTTTTTTTTTTTAAAACAATTTTTTTTATACATGGAATTTATGGTCTATTTTATTTTCATTTATTTATAAAACTTTAAATTACATTTTTTTAAACGCGTAATTTATGGCGTACTTTATTTTCAGCAGTTTTTTTTAAACATAATTTATGGCGTACTTTATTTTAAGCTTTTTTTTTAAACTAAAAATAAAAAAAAACAACAACACTTTTTGTACTGTATTTTCATAACTTACAACACTATGTTTAAATCCTACATGGGTGAGTCTTATGAAAACCTCAATAGTGTGACATAAATTAGCGAAACGGTGCATTCAATTTGTAATAAACCTATTTGCAATAAAATTTCATAAAATTAAAAAAACTTCTTTCTTTTTTTTTTTAAAGCTTTTCATTTGACTCACAATCACAACTGATGGTGTGTGTTATTTTCCTCTATTGTTTAAACTTAAGTGACAGTACATACTGTACATGCAGCTGATTTCCAAATGCTGCTCCCCCACGTCGCTCTTAAGTGGCGTTCTATTTATTATTCACCGCACTACAGAGGTTCTTCAGAAATCATTTTGAACATCTTGTATTGCATTTCAAATCTGAAATCAATCGAAATATATCACACTGGCTCCTAACGCTTTTCTTAGCTTAAAAGACTAGCATTTTTGTATCGTATCATATGAACACGTTGTGTAACGTGTAATATTTTTCATTACTGTAACGCACTAAATATCGTTTCTGTACTAAATCTTGTAAATAATGACACAGTTATACAGCTACTTCCCAAAAGTAAACATCCGGCATGTTGCTCTGCTCGCTCTGGTGCACAAACACACATTAAGAGGGTGTGTGTAGCAGCGTGCAGGGTCAGGAACTGTTTTTGGTTAGTGTGTGTTTGACGGACAGCTGCACAGCTCCACTTGCCTCGCGTCACTGGAGCTGTCTGTCAAACGAGAGCCGAGAGAGAGGACGCGCAAGCTGCTGTGGATTCCACAACCACACACACACACACACACACACACACACACACACGAGTCATGAGGTATAGGAGTAATATACACACCTGAAGGACGTGAAGACGGAGCAGGAAGGCGAGACAGGCTTGTTCTCGACGATGTTCTGTTCTTATTCACTCTATCCATGTATTACTTTTTTTTTTTCCTTTTACATTCGATTAAAGCAATAGAATATTTAACGTACTCCAAGAGAAAGGGAGAGAGAGAGAGAGAGAGGAGAGAGAGAGAGAGAGAGACATCTCATTTCAATTTAAACAGACTGACTTATAGCCATATTTCATACTATATTGTACACTCATCCTTGAGAAAGCTATTATAAAACAGTGGATGATGAATTTAGTGCCAGCGGCAGTTGTTTGTCGCCTATTCTCCTCACATCACCAACCGCTGAACACGGACATCATGATATATCCCCCGTGTGCGCGAGCGCCTAATGGCGCATTCCAATAAACCTTGGCTCAGCCCA
>NC_030436.2:16200000-16212500 GCF_001660625.3 Ictalurus punctatus
CACTTTAGTATGTCGTGGAACATCCATGAACCAAGTTAGCTCCTGTTGGGTTCCTGTGTGTAGAGTATCATGACTCTATGTCCGTCATAAGATTAGTCAGGACACTGTTGGGTTCCTGTGTGTAGAGTATCATGACTCTATGTCCGTCATAAGATTAGTCAGGACACTGTTGGGTTCCTGTGTGTAGAGTATCATCACTCTATGTCTGTCATAAGATTAGTCAGGACACTGTTGAGTTCCTGTGTGTAGAGTATCATCACTCTATGTCTGTCATAAGATTAGTCAGGACACTGTTGGGTTCCTGTGTGTAGAGTATCATGACTCTATGTCTGTCATAAGATTAGTCAGGACACTGTTGGGTTCCTGTGTGTAGAGTATCATGAGTCTATGATTAGCTGCCTGTGAGCAGGGTGACGGGGAAAGGGGAGGAGTGTGAGCCCCCCTGCTGGGCAAACAATTCAAACCTCTCCACAATAATACTGGTGCAGGGATAAAACAGACAGCACAACTAAAGCTTTTTGGATAGTAACGCACCATATACAACTGCCACAATACAATTATAAGATTAAAACCTAGTAGGCTAGGTAAAACAATAAAATACTAAAAACTGAACATGCTTGTATTTCTATATGAGCCATTTAGCATTACTGTGTACTCTGACCTCACAAATGAATACAACACTGAACAGGGGCACCACCAAAACATGCGCAAATTCCATTCTTAATAAATGACTGAACACTTTTCTTTGCGAAGTAGCACGTATTTAATGTTAATTATTCATCTTGGATTATGGGATGCGTCCGCAGGACAAGTCCCTATAAATGAGTTGTTACTACAGAAACAGTAGCATATTGGCGCGAGCGCATTAATATAAACCTGTGATTTGAATTACAGCTGGAACTACTGTCAGAGCTGCTGTTCCAGAAAATGAATCAACATTAATCAGACCTGAGAATTCATTCATCAGCACTGTGGGAGAAATAATTGATATTATAGTAAATGGTAAAACAATGGGAACATATAAACAACTGTCAGAGCCAGATCTCCCTGCAGTTCTCGCCTGGGTTCCTGCTGAAGCTAAGTAGGGTTGAGCCTGGCCGGTACCTGGATGGGAGACCTGCTGCTAAAATTGGTATTAGTGAGGCCAGCAGGGGGCGCTCATCCTATGGTCTGTGTGGATCCCAATGCCCCAGTACTCTCTCCTCTCCACTAATAGCTGGTGTGTGCCGGGCATTCAGGGCATTATGGCTGCCGTCGCATCGTCCAGGTGGACGCTACACACTAATGCTGGTTGAGGAGACCCCTCCCCCTCCATACTACGTAAAGCGCTTGGAGTGTCTACAAAAGCGCTGTATAAATGTAACTGTAAAAACAGTCAGCCAGATGACATTGAGACTGGAGAAATAAAACATGTTTAGCTCAAATAACTACAGAAATGAATTGGAGTAGAAATTGGAGCAGCACTTGGAGTGTTCGTGTGTGTGTGTGTGTGTGTGTGTGTGTGTGTGTGGGAGAAGAAACCGCTCTAACCCTTAATGGAGCTGCGCTACTGCGATGCTTCAACTGTGTATCGCGGGTCGCGGGTCAATCGCTATATCATAAAGAATCCTGACTCGTACTGGAAGTTTATATAAAAGGCTTGTCTTTGTGTAGCAGCAACGATATAAACGCCTGTACATGTGTGTGGATTCATGAGGTTCTAAAGAGCGAACCAGTATATAAAACAGTACTTGTAGAGGTCATGCTATTCTGTGTAGCGGTGCTAAATCGCTGCTACGAACGCAGCGGCGGGACGAGCCAATCGGACCGGGAGCCCGATGCTTGCTCGTTTGCATGATGCCACTGCAGCTTGTGGGGATGGACTATGGTTACAAAGCGGTGGCCCCAAAAATCAATTCGATTAATTGTGCAAACTAGGTTAGATTGTTGCCGCAGATCGGGTGAAAGGAATGGGACAGAGAGAAATGAAGAGACGAAGCAGCTGTTTGGGGTTCCCCCCCCCCCGTGTTTTTATTTTTGAGGGAGGGGTGAACAAGAGGACTGATTAAGAGCGGACATGAGCGTGCTTCCCCTCCAATTCACTCCAATGTCTCTCTCGCTCTTCCTCTAACTCCAAACCCATCCACACACACCCCTCCCCCCACTCACCCGCCCGCCCGCCCGCCCCCCGTTTCTCTCTGCACTTCCATTTTGGCCAAACAGGATGGTAATAAGAGTGTAGTGAAAGCAGACAGAGGGGTGTAATCTGGTTTAAAGCATTTTAAATGGCGCTGCAATCTCTCAGTGTCTTGGAGCAGCGGCGCTCCAGCATGACCTCATCGCTGCAGTCCGAGACTTGAGAATACACCGATAGGGCGAGATGGATGGGAGAAAAAGTGAGGGAGAGAGAGATGTGAAATGAGGGACATGGAGGAGGGGGGTGAAGTTGGAGTAAGTTGTTCTGTACCAAAACCAGAGGGGACTGCTCTTCTCTGACATGTGTTGTGAAACTGACACTGCAGGGGCACGACTGCTGCCATGGTGTAGAGAGAGAGAGAGAGAGAGAGAGAGAGAGAGAGAGAGAGAGAGAGAGAGAGAAATAAGCCAAAAGAAGTGGGAAGATAGAGAAGATGGAGCCATGCCAGATGGTGGAGGAGGCAAAGCGCTAACTTTTTCAAACAGCGTGCGCGTGCCAGCAGGAGTGGGCACACGGAACAGAGAGGAGGCGCAGGGGCACCGATCACGACTGTGGTGAGGGAAACTGCAGCTGATGCTAGGCGTAGCCCGGGGTCTCAACGTGTTTGTGTTTGCGTGAAGGAGGTTGTTCCGACACCGCGTCTCCATATGGTGGTTAGCGCTGGATAGGCATCATTAGTTCCTACGCAGAGCTCCTGCAGCGTTTTAATCAAAACCTGAGGCCTGTTCCTGAACACGAGAACATACGGAGAACATGCATGGCTCGGTAAGGATTTGCTCGGCTGGCCATGTGTTGGAGAAAATACAGCAATAGCTGGATATTACAGCTGAACAGAAACCCTTAATCATGGGAATGTTACTCTCAGGACTAACTTCATTGGAAAAGAACTTTTCTTCCGAAACTATTCCCCTTCTTCAACAAGGTCTTAGAGTGAAGGTACATTAGAGCAGAGATTCTCAAACAGATTGCTAACGAGGTAGCACTTACTTTTCCAGCCTTTTGTTGCCCCCGTCCCAACTTTTTTGAGACGTGTTGTGGCCGTCAAATTCAAAATGACCTTGTTTTTTCCTTGATACGGTACGTTTCCTCAGTTTAAACACCTCATATGTTCTATTGTGAATAACGTCTGGGTTTATGAGATTCGCAAATCATTGCATTCTGTTTTTATTCACATTTTACACAGCGTCCCGACTTTTTTGTTGTATTAAGCTCATTATTATAACGTGAACAATAGCAATTCTGCCTATTTACTGAAACCGTAGAGCTTTTTATACCTGAATCTTTCACCAACAGCACAAAAGGTCCAATTTTATACTATTTTGTGTACTTTTTATTTAGTGCTAAAAAAAAGATGAATAATTATCTATTTATTTATTATTAGTAGTAGTATTATTATTGTTATTAGCATCACTTGTTGTTGTTAATAGTGATAATAATTTTTGTTTTGTGTATCTGGGAGGGATTTTTTCTCATTTATTTATGCTCTTTAAGTTTCAGGCTTTATCCATGTTTATTGTGTCTTTTTTTGTTTATGTTTTTTTTTTTTAGTTTAGCTGTATCTTATAATAGGATTTTTACTTTATTTCGTGTTTTTCAGGTTTGGATTAAACTCAGAACTCGAGATAATAACTTAAAACATTTATATTACGTGTAAATGGAATTTCTGACTCACTATGTGCGTAAAAAAAACAAAAGCACTACAGTAATGTGGCTTTCCCAGTCATGCAACTGTTTGTTAGTCAATCACGATTCTTCAAAAGTACAAGTCAGAAGTTCCAGGTCTTACAGAACTGTATCTAAAAAGGTTCCTAGACTTCATCACTGTGGGTCCTCTGGTGAAAACGCGACCGGGATCCTGACCACACGGGTGACGCCACGCCACACACAAAGGCCATTCAAATCTGCTCACAACTTCACGAAATACTGTTTCATTTGCGCTACAATTCGACACGGTGTGAAGAAACCATATTCTCCGAGAAGCCACCAACACTCGGGTCTTGTTCAGACAATAACACTGAGACTGCGGTGCTTACATGCCTCATACACTATAATTAATTCTATACAAACAAACACACACACACGAAAGTTAAATATTCAATTTCATAATCATTTCTAGTTTATTTTTCATTCTGACACTCTGGCTCTAGCATGAAGCGATTTGTTTTGTTCAGCAGTGATAGCGTCACGTTGAGTAATGTGTGTTTGAATGTGAGCGAGAAACAGCGAGTGATGAAAAAGAGATGAGGAACAACTTCACGGTCATCGCTGCAGTAAACAGCCAGAGTCACGGTCAGGATGAAGGGCATGCATAGAGACAGAAAGACAGAGATAGAGAGAGAGAGAGAGAGAGAGAGAGCGAGAGAGAGAGACACACACACACACACACACACACACACACACACACACACACACACACACACACACACGTGATGCGGTAAACAGAGGACATGGATTAACGGGATGACACACCACTTCGGTTTATCCCTGTAGAGCTTTAAAGCAGAAACTGGCCCTGACAACGCAAACATTTATAACCCAGGACTGCAGTCATCGACGACTACACCGACCTAACACAACCCCGCCAGCATCTCCACCAGCTACACACCGAGCTGTCGGGTTCTCAGATAAACCTACCAGGTCACTTCAGCGACGATACCGCCGGGACCGTGGACGATTAGATATGATTCTCAGCACAGCACTGACACTCGCGTGGTAGTGTGTATGACGCTGGTAAGAGTGTATCGAGCGCAGTCGGGGTTGCTAAGATTTCTAAACAATGTCACTGCAGGGCCGAGAACAAAAATCTCCAGCCGTGAGCATTTCTGTGATGAAAAACTGACACTGATGATGGGGAAGAAGAAGAAGAAGAAGAAGAAGGAAAAAATAAATCAAATAACACGCTGTGCTTTGAAAAATATATAAGCAAAAATATGAAGAGAGTCGCTAACGAGATGGAGCAATAAGGTACGCGTGTCCTGGATTTTATTTTTCTTCTATTTTTTGTTATTAGTTCCCCAACACTGATCCGATACTGCTCCCTTTTAATAACTGTCTCTCTGAACGCTTCAACTGGACAAATGTTGTCCAACTTTAAGACACCTCGTGTCCCGTGTTCACCAGGGGCATTTCATTCATTTTAACAGTTTGAAATCTCAGTTCAAAAGTATTTGATGGATGGACGGATGGACGGACAGGTAGATAGATAGATGGGTGGATAGATAAATAGGTGGATGGACGAATAGATACATAGATAGATGGATAGATAGATAGATGGATGGATGGACGAATAGATAGATAGATAGATAGATGGATAGAAAGATGGATGGACGAATAGATAGATAGATAGATAGATAGATAGATAGATAGATAGATAGATGGATGGATGGATGGATGGATGGACGAATAGATAGATAGATAGATAGATAGATAGATAGACAGATAGATGGATAGAAAGATGGATGGACGAATAGATAGATAGATAGATAGATAGATTGATAGATTGATTGACTTATAGATAGATAGATTGATAGATAGATAGATAGATAGATAGATAGATAGATAGATAGATAGATGGATGAATAGATACAGACGGATGGATGAACAAAAAGAGAGATAGATAGACAGATGGAAGAATGAATAGATAGATACATAGATAGACAGATAGATAGATAGATAGATAGATAGATAGATAGATAGATAGATAGATGGATGGATAGATACATAGATGGATAGATGGATGGATGGACGAATAGATAGATAGATAGATAGATAGATAGATAGATAGTTAGATGGATGGATGAACGAATAGATAGATAGATAGATAGATAGATAGACAGATAGATAGATAGATAGATAGATCTATAGACACAGACATAATGGACAAATATTCACAGATAAACAAATACAATAAGGTAGCACGGTGCCATACAACAGAATCTAAGGGAAATCTATTAGGAAGCTTGTCTCTATACAAAAAGTAAGTGTAAACAAACTTGTAAACAAGGCACTTAATTATTGCGCAAGTGTGCAAGAAAGTGAGGAGCTGCTTTCTGTCTGGCGTCTTCATGTAAAATTTAAATAAGGCCTAGACTGGGAATGGGGGGGGGGGGGGGGGGATTCAAGCATGGCTTACTCTGAAACAGTACGTCTCTTCAAAATCCCACCCACATCATTTGACTGACAGGTCCACATTTAGTTTCTACCTGCAATTAGTTCCTATGTACTGTTTGACTCAGGAAAGAAAGGGCTGAAGATGGCTGGTGTCTCTGGAGAGTGTTCGAAGCTAGTACAGTTAGCTTGCTTTGATAGACTACCCTCCTCCGACACCGTTACCCATTCGACATCGCCCTCAAACACATTAGACATCACAGTTCAGCGCATCTCGTCTCTCCGCACACCACATCAAGCCGCTCCAGTCTCGAGCCCCGTGGGACCAGCAGCCATGCAGACAGAAAGCTCTTTGAAGCCGGTGTTGCTCGTCAGGAATCTCATGTGAAACAGATCTGCATTAAAACAACGAACGCCTCGTCTAGTTGACCCGGGACATCCCTTTTCACTCTGTAGCCATGAATTTCAACATGTACTAAACATTTCCATCTCGGTTATTAGCAACCTGAACGATAATTACGGCAAGAGACTAGAAAAGGTCACAAGCAAGCGGTTCCTCCTGAGTGGAGTATAGGAGTTTTCAGTATTGTTCTCCTTTAGGGTCTGACTGTAGCAGTACAAAATAATAATAAGAGACATGCTATGACGTATGAATCGAGAGAAATTTTTTTTAATGTTTACCTTTACTAATAAATCTCTAAATAGACGTAACTTAAATCTCTGCACTATTAAATCTCAGACTTCCACAGATGAAACTTTTACTAGAAAACCTCGAACTTCCCTAGACATAACTTGTACTACTAATTCTCAAATAACTTACATAGGCATAACTTTTATTATGAATTCTATAAATCACTTCCAAAGCCTTCATTTTTACTATTAAATCCATAGCTACAGTGCGCTCCACTAATATTGGCACCCTTGGTAAATATGAGCAAAGAAGGCTGTGAAAAATCGTCCATCCATCCATTTTCTGTACCGCTTATCCTTCAGGGCCACGGGGAACCTAGAGCCTATCCCAGGGGGCATAACAGGGCACAATCACACACACACACACACACACACACACATTCATACACTACGGACACTTTTGGACATGCCAATCGTCCTACAATGCAATAGAAGACTTTGGACTGGGGGAGGAAACCGGAGTACCTGGTGGAAACTCTGTACACAGACGGGGCCGCAGCGAGAATCAAACCTCCAACCCAAACAATTGCAGACACAACACAGGTTTATCCAAAAATGATAATCTGTGTTAAATATAGGTGTGCAACAATTACTGGCACCCTTTTAGTCAATACTTTGTGCTAGCTCGCTTTGCCAAGATAACAGATCTGAGTCTTCTCCTATAACGCCTGATGAGGCTGGAGAATACATGGCGAAGGATCTGAGACGGTTCCTCCGTACAGAATCTCTCCAGATCCTTCACAATTCGAGGTCCACGCTGGTGGACTCTCCTCTTCAGTTCACACCACAGGTTTTCTATGGGGTTCGAGTCAGGTGACTGGGATGGCCATGGCAGGACCTTGCTTTTGTGGTCAGTAAACCATTTTTGTGATGATTTTGATGTATGTTTTGGATCATTGTCCTGCTGGAAGATCCAACCACGGCCCGTTTTAATCTTTCTGGCAGAGGCAGTCAGGTTTTAGTGTCTGGCAAACTGAAGACACTCGAGTTTGTTTTTGGATGAGAGTAGAGGCTTTTTTCTTGAAACCTTTCCAAACAACTCGTGGTGACGTAGGTGACTTCGGATTGTAGTTTTGGAGACTTTCTGACCCCAAGACACAACTAACTTCTGCAATTCTCCAGCTGTGATCCTTGGAGATTTTTTGGCCACTCGAACCATCCTCTTCACAGTGCGTTGAGACGATATGGACACACGTCCAATTCCAGGTTGATTCATAACATTTCCAGTTGACTGGAGCTTCTTAATTATTGCCCTGATGGTAGAAATGGGCATTTTCAATGCTTGTGCTATTTTCTCATAGCCACGCCCCATTTTGTGAAGCTCAACAACCTTTTGCCGCACATCACAGCTATATTCTGTGGTCTTACCAATTGTTAAGAATGACTAAGGGAATTTGGTCTATGTGTTACCTCATATTTATACCCCTGTGAAACAGGAAGTCATGGTTGAACAATTTCCTGTTCCTAGTCACCCAGGTGTACTAAAAAGAATGCAGAATGTCAAATGAGAATATACTTCAAATACATTTCTCATATGAATTCATAGGGGTCAAAAGGTTAAACAATAAATACAATTTTTCACAGCCTTCTTTGCTCATATTTACCAAGGGTCTAGCAAAGAAGTCGAGCTACGTAAATTAGAGTTTTAATAGTAAAAGTGTCGATCATTTGCATCTTTTTTATTGCATCATTGAACTTGCTAAATTTATATAAATACCTTTTTCAGCCTTTATTTAAAACGGAAAAACAACAACAACAAAAAAAAAAACAACTCTAACTATTTCCCTAATTAAGTAACAAGAATTCTTTGTGAATGCAGTGAAATACAGTTTGAAATACATTTCATCATGACTCCTTGGCGCGAGTCATTTCTGCTGTAATGAGTCCACTGTTTGAACGAGCTGATTAAATACATTTGAAACGCTTTATGTAGATATAATGGAGTGAAGTCCCACAGAAGAGCATTTAATATGATATATATTCTACTGCCTTCATCCAGAATATAAAAAAGAAAAAAAAAACCCTAAATAATCAATAGTTGCTGGAAGTGCTGCATTAAGATTAGATTCGTGCACTGACTAGTCGACGCGATCCTAACTAAAAGTGACAGAACTAGGTGTCCGTTTCATGATTTAACATCAAAAAGCTGCAAGTTTTCTAAACTCAATCATCGCCTGATTTACTCAGAACCGGTTTCTAGATGTTAGCGAGATCTCACCCGATCACATGATTTATTCAAGACACATTAAGCCGGCTGACGTTCGTGAAACCTCTTAGGGCAGCTAAATGTCACAGAAAAGGGAGCGCTGACTGCGCTGTTTCGTAAAGTGACAGAACGTTAAGCTTTTTCTCCCCCAGATCTATTTTTCCAGAAACAGCACATGATCTACGACGGAAAGATCACCCGGCGTCGATCCACGTTTCCGTATCGACCGCATCGACGCATGTTGATGGTTCGTCCTGGCACACAAATCCGAACGGACAGGGCGGAAAGGTAAATCTGATTTGAGCCGTTTAGCCTTCAGGCTGGTGTTCGTACGCGATCGAGGCTTCTATAAGACTGAGGAGCCCTACTGTTCTGACATTTATAGATCTGCTTTGTCGTAATGACCGGATGGAAACATCGGGCTGGATGGAGTGTGGTGGGTATGCTTTTAATCCAGAGCCACTGCGGAGTGTGTGACTCATGCAGAACACTTCAGCAACAGATTTAGAGGAACAAAAAGGCAGGTTTGGTGAAGAAGGAAAGAGGCAGACAGACAGCGCAGACAAATAAAAATAGATACGTGACAAACAGAGCATACAATGAAACAGAACGTCAGGACAGACGGAACACTGCAGCAGTGAAGACTACAGTGAATCGGAATGTTCACCGTCTACCACGCAACGTGAAAATGATCGATAACGACGTGCTCGGCATGCGCAGACCGCGTACGAATCATGACCTTCATCTCATCTCTACTACTTTCATTTATTTTGATGCTGGGCGACTGATGACGATAGAATGTTTAAACTGTGATGTTACGATACACTTTAAGATACCGCGATATCATTTTATACATTTTCTTAATCATCACAAACGTATTTTTTGTAATTATTTTCAAGCGGCTGATTTAAATCGAAAAATTTTTCATCCCAGTTATTGTAGGCATTAACTAAAAAAAAAAATCTATCAAGAGTTCTTAATTCTTACCGTTTTAACGCCGGCAGTTTGTTAGCTAAATCACAGCTACATGTCGTGTATCGTATGTCTTCAACTGTCGGGAGGTGATATTTTCATCACCATAAAGCTGTGGGCCACTCGGACACCCGCTACTTTCTATACGCAGCAGTCAAACATGGAACTAAGACACCGGACAGTGACCACAGGAAACGGCGTCACAAATAAATTCCGCCATCGTGGAAGTCTGTAGATCGCATGATAATCATATTCGAGTCAAAACACTAGGGTTTCTCTCATCCACACTGTAATGCATCTCCACACTCGTATACTACATTTCTCTCTCTCTCTCTCTCTCTCTCTCTCTCTCTCTCTCTCTCTCACACACACACACACACACACACACACACACACACACACACACAGCTAAAGGAAAGCAGATAGTGTGGCTAAGGGATCTTTGCTCAACCTCTATTGAAATAAGTAAAAAGTATTCTCCTTCCTCCAATAATCTATAGAGGCTGTGGGTAATGCAAGTCATTCAAGTGCAACACACACACACACACACACACACACACACACACACACACTTACCTTTCACAATCTAGCCTTGCTGAAGAAACCACTTAGACCAGCATAAAGTGTGCAGGATACAAGCAACTATCTAAACCAGTGATATCTGACCATCTAAACCAGTGTCAGGTGACCATCTAAACCAGTGATATCTGACCATCTAAACCAGTGTGAGGTGACCATCTAAACCAGTGTCAGGTGACCATCTAAACCAGTGTCAGGTGACCATCTAAACCAGTGTGAGGTGACCATCTAAACCAGTGATATCTGACCATCTAAACCAGTGTCAGGTGACCATCTAAACCAGTGTCAGGTGACCATCTAAACCAGTGTCAGGTGACCATCTAAACCAGTGTCAGGTGACCATCTAAACCAGTGTCAGGTGACCATCTAAACCAGTGTCAGGTGACCATCTAAACCAGTGTCAGGTGACCATCTAAACCAGTGTCAGGTGACCATCTAAACCAGTGATATCTGACCATCTAAACCAGTGTCAGGTGACCATCTAAACCAGTGTCAGGTGACCATCTAAACCAGTGATATCTGACCATCTAAACCAGTGTCAGGTGACCATCTAAACCAGTGTCAGGTGACCATCTAAACCAGTGATATCTGACCATCTAAACCAGTGTCAGGTGACCATCTAAACCAGTGATATCTGACCATCTAAACCAGTGTCAGGTGACCATCTAAACCAGTGTCAGGTGACCATCTAAACCAGTGTCAGGTGACCATCTAAACCAGTGATATCTGACCATCTAAACCAGTGTCAGGTGACCATCTAAACCAGTGTCAGGTGACCATCTA
Organism: Ictalurus punctatus; assembly: GCF_001660625.3. Classification (NCBI taxonomy): domain Eukaryota; kingdom Metazoa; phylum Chordata; class Actinopteri; order Siluriformes; family Ictaluridae; genus Ictalurus; species Ictalurus punctatus. The sequence continues at coordinate 16,211,514 of NC_030436.2, forward strand.
AACCAGTGTGAGGTGACCATCTAAACCAGTGTCAGGTGACCATCTAAACTAGTGTCAGGTGACCATCTAAACCAGTGTCAGGTGACCATCTAAACCAGTGTCAGGTGACCATCTAAACCAGTGATATCTGACCATCTAAACCAGTGTCAGGTGACCATCTAAACCAGTGTCAGGTGACCATCTAAACCAGTGATATCTGACCATCTAAACCAGTGTCAGGTGACCATCTAAACCAGTGTCAGGTGACCATCTAAACCAGTGATATCTGACCATCTAAACCAGTGTCAGGTGACCATCTAAACCAGTGTCAGGTGACCATCTAAACCAGTGATATCTGACCATCTAAACCAGTGTCAGGTGACCATCTAAACCAGTGTCAGGTGACCATCTAAACCAGTGTCAGGTGACCATCTAAACCAGTGATATCTGACCATCTAAACCAGTGTCAGGTGACCATCTAAACCAGTGTCAGGTGACCATCTAAACCAGTGATATCTGACCATCTAAACCAGTGTCAGGTGACCATCTAAACCAGTGTCAGGTGACCATCTAAACCAGTGTCAGGTGACCATCTAAACCAGTGTGAGGTGACCATCTAAACCAGTGTCAGGTGACCATCTAAACCAGTGTCAGGTGACCATCTAAACCAGTGTCAGGTGACCATCTAAACCAGTGTCAGGTGACCATCTAAACCAGTGATATCTGACCATCTAAACCAGTGTCAGGTGACCATCTAAACCAGTGTCAGGTGACCATCTAAACCAGTGATATCTGACCATCTAAACCAGTGTCAGGTGACCATCTAAACCAGTGTCAGGTGACCATCTAAACCAGTGATATCTGACCATCTAAACCAGTGTCAGGTGACCATCTAAACCAGTGATATCTGACCATCTAAACCAGTGTCAGGTGACCATCTAAACCAGTGTCAGGTGACCATCTAAACCAGTGTCAGGTGACCATCTAAACCAGTGATATCTGACCATC
>NC_030436.2:16215000-16397500 GCF_001660625.3 Ictalurus punctatus
GAGTGTTTATGGGAAAGCTTCTGTCAATATGCTAACTGTGAGCTAGCTCAGGCCTCTGCGCTGAATCAATTACCTCAGCAATCCTCGGTCTCATTTCAGTGCATTACCCAAAATACCCCAAATTTAAAAATGTCTGAAAATGAACAGCAAAATACTTTATAAATACAGCATTTTGTATTCTGTAAATACTGGACATGGCATCACTTCAGTTCAGTTGAAGTTCATGCTAGCCATCCAGTGAATAGTAGCTAACAGTATACTTAAATAATAGCTAAAATATACTTTTTAAAAAAAAAAACAACTTGAATCAATAATAATGTCTCTTTGTTTTCTGAAGTATTACGTCTCATGGCTGATAACTTACTGTCATTTTGTTTTTATTATAATTTCCAGTGTCATGGCTTAACAGTAGCTTAACATAGCTACTACGACATAGCGGCTTTCCTACTAGCGGTCCGTCCACACACTTCTACGTCTCGGACATCAGTAGAAATCAGATATACAACCGATCAGCCATAACATTAAAACCACCTGCCTAACGTCACGTAACCGGCAGAACAGCTCTGAGTCGTCGAGGCATGGACTCCACATCACCTCTGAAGGTGTGTGGTATCTGGCACCAAGACGTTAGCAGCAGACCCTTTAAGTCCTGTAAGTTGTGAGGCGGGGCCTCCATGGATCGGACTTGTTTGTCCAGGTGTTCGTCTCAAACCATTCCTGAACACTTTTTGCACTTTCTGCCATTAGGGAATACCGTTGCGATGAAGGGGGGTACTTGGTCGCTAAGTCGCTCAGATCCTTACGCTTGCCCATTTTTCCTGCTTCCAACACATCAACTTCATGAACTGACCATTCACTTGCTGCCTAATATGTATATCTCCCACCCCTCGACAGGTGTAACGGGTTAATCAATTTTACTCACGTTACCCGTCAGTGGATTTAATGTTATGGCTGATCGGTGTAAGTATAATAAATGCATAAGAAACAGACTGTGCTTTTACTTTACGATGTGTTATTCATTATGGCATTATATATATATACATATATATACATATATATATATATATATATATATACATATATATACATATATATATATATATATATATATAAATATATATATATATATATATATATAAATATATATATATATATATATATATATATATATATATATATATATATATATATATATATACATATATACATATATACATATATATATATATATATATATACATATATACATATATTGCAAGTAAGGAATAAAATATGACGAAGTTCATTTAAATAAAGTTTATTATTATTTATTATTATTATTATTATTATTATTATTATAAATTAGACAAGTTCATTATTTTCCTTGTACAGCTTTACACCACAACAATGACATTTTCATGTCTCCGTGATTAGGTGGTTAAGGTTTTCTCTTTTCTCTGTTGTACGTCCGTCCGTCTACGCGTCCGTCCGCGATGACCGTTAGCGCGGTATCTCTAGAACGAGTGCTTGAACATTTGTAGGACCTATATGGTATCAGCACTGTAACCAGCAGGTGAAGGTCAAATAATCTGCAAGGTCAAAAGTCTGAAAGAGTTGCTCTTCAACAGCTTCCTTCTGGCTTGAAGTATATTTTAGGAGTGTTTTTATGTTAAGGCGCACAAATTTGGAACAAGAAAGACTAGCCTTGTTAGCGGATGAGGCGCCCGTCGACACCGCGTTCTACAAGTTTATTAATGAACAAACAATACGTGGATCGTTTTATCTCTTTGTATCTGGCAACCCTACAAACGTCCTTTGATAAGCGCTGCGGAGGATTTCTACCTTTTTTGGTCGTTGTGGCCTGCTGTAAAATCCACCGGAATAACGCGAGCGCCCGTTTACACGACGTCACCATGCAAAGCGTTTTCTGTCATTTGAAACTATGTAAATCATGAACCGAATGTCTTACAAAATAAGGCTGTTTCCAAATACACTGGATTTGCCTATTCTTACTTTCTCTCTCTCGTTCTCTCACTCTCTCCCTCTTTCGTTCTCTCTCTCTCTCTCTCTCTCTCTCTGGCTGGTTACTCCTCTGATCCGAGGTCTCCAACCCCATGAAGTGTTTTACACACACACACACACACACACACACACACGCGAACGCAGGCAGGCAAGCACGGGTGGTGGGTGCTGAAGACTCACCCCTGTGGAGAAGAGGCTTGATAAGTGCGACGCAGCTTCCCGACTTTCATACTCTCACTCTCTCACCAGTGCTAAAATGTCACGTATTATCTCACGCATCAGAGAGAGCGAGTGACAGACAGAGACAAAGTGAGACCGAGAGAGAGACAGCGAGAAAGAGAGAGAGACATAGTAGCGGGGGAGGGCAGAGAGCAAGTGCAAAACTATGCAGAATAAAGGCAGAGTGAAGTTTGCATTTCCATCTCTCTCACTCTTTTACTCTCTCTCTCTCTCTCTCTCTCTCTCTCTCTCTCTCTCTCTCTCTCTCTCTCTCTCTCTCACACACACACACACACACACACACACACACACACACACACACACACACACACACACACACACACACTGTTAAAGCAGGGTCTGCCTAGATAATCATTTCTGGCAGGAAGTGAACAGAGACCCAACATTACTGTCACCAAGATGATCAGTTCAGCAGGAGGTAGAAGGGCAAAAGACACAGAGAGAGAGAGAGAGAGAGAGAGAGAGAGAGAGAGAGAGAGAGAGAGAGAGAGAGAGAGAGAGAGAGACAGAGACAGAGAGACACAGAGAGAGACACACAGAGAGAGAGAGAGAGACACAGAGAGAGACAGAGAGACACAGAGAGAGACACACAGAGAGAGAGAGAGAGAGAGAGAGAGACACAGAGAGAGAGAGAGAGAGACACAGAGAGAGACAGAGAGACACAGAGAGAGACACACAGAGAGAGAGAGAGAGAGAGAGAGAGAGTGAGAGTGAGAGAGACACACACAGAGAGAGACACAGAGAGAGAGAGAGAAAGAGAGAGAGAGAGACACACACACACACACACACACACACACACACACACACACACACAGAGTGAGAGAGAGAGAGAGAGTCAAAGAGAGAGGGAGACTAGAAGAAAGGAGCAAAGTTATAATAGCCTTTAACAGTGTTCACGTCATCGTCCATTATAGTTTTGCTCAAGAAATGTCAGGAAATGCACTGGAGGTATAACAGGCCGCCTAACTGCCTGACATTTTTACATAACGCCAGTCGCCATCTATTTAAGCAGACAAGGTTAAACATGCCACAGAAGGCAGGCAGCCATATCTCAAGACGTCAGCCTGCTGAGACAGACACACACACACAGACACACAGACACACAGACACACACACACACACACCACTCGTACTTTGTATCCCCCTGAGCTCAACCTGTTAAGGCAAAAGCTCCGTCCTTTGGGGACACACCGTGCGGCACAAATTAAAAATCACTCGGGAGAGAAAGATCACTTCGAGCTTAGCGTGGTATTAAAGCTAGCGTTCGCATCACCCCACCGACAGGCATCAAATTACCTCCGCGCTAACCAATTCCGCCGTTCGGCTGGGTGCAGAAACTTGGCTGCTACTGCTAATTAAAGACACGCTAAGTAAGATTTTCTCGTTGGCTGACTGCGAGCGGGGTGCGGAAAACTGATATTCCGTCTTTGGTTAAGCGAGGTATAGCGAGCGACACTTTCCCATTTGCTCCTGCTTCATCACAGCGTTTTAGGTCATATTTTACCTGACTTGAGTTAGCGTTTAGGTAAACATTCACTATCTGTTTCTCGTTGGACCTTTAGGTCTCAGAATACCGCTAGCTCTGACGCTAATCGCACGGCGCGTTGCAGAAGAAAGTCGAGAAGCCGATAACAGCGACATTCAACACTCGTTAAACTCATCTGCGCCTCATCCCGCTCGTTTCAAACCCCAATCTGAGGAACCGCCGCTCTCCCGTTAAACACTGCTCGCTTTCTGCTTAGGCAGAAAACAGTGAGACGGGGGACGGTGTGTCCCATCCCATTTACTCCAACGACGACTAAACATTTTATCTTTAATTCATAAAATTGCTGTCCTGATTTACAGCCCTCTTCATTTCAGCTAAAATGTCACCAAACACCGTGCCTAGTCTGCTAGCTTGGTAATTGAATGCTAACCGCCGTCCGGCGTGGCGATTATATTGATTGATGTATTGATGACAAAGGATGGCTCCTGCAGGAGGCCGTGAGGAAACGAGACGCGGCCGGTCCCCGTGATTCCAGTCACGCTCGGCCGGCTGAGCCGCCGATAACGACTTTCTCCGCGTGCCAGAGATGGAAAGGCAGAAGGCCACTGACCTGCAGACCTCAATCGCCGCCGACCTCCTGACCTCAGGACCGGTAATGCCAGTATCTCCATCCAGCACGATCACCCCTGAATACCTCCACCTGACCCCGCACACACCGTAGCACTGGATACAGTTTCTGCTGCTGTGTCTCTCATTCCACCTCTCGTTCTCTTTCCCTCTCTTTCTTTCAACCGTTTAATGTTTAACCATCCGTGATTGGTTCGCGGCTTTAAATAAGACTCATCAATTTGAAGTGGTCATGTTGTTGTTTCGTATTGGCACTTCACAGACTCTGAAGAGACGAGATGCATCAAGTGGGGGAGAATAAACGCATTCCACCATACATTCTTCTTTAAACAAACGAACAATGTCGCCATTTTATTAATTCAATTCAATTCGATTCGATTTGTATAGTGCTTTTTAAAACGGTCTTTCGCTCAAAGCAGCTTTACAGAAACATATAAACACGGGATACAGATTTTAAGCGTGTGGATTTATCCCTATTGAGAGAGCCGGTGGCGACGGTGGTGAGGGAAAAACTCCCTAAGATGATATGAGGAAGAAACCTTGAGAGGAACCAGACTCAGAAGGGAACCCGTCCTCATCTGGGTAACGACGGATAGTGTGACAGTAAAAGAAAGCTCAGTACGGTTTTTATATGAAGTCTTAATCAGACTTGAGAATGCAAAATCTAAACAAATGAAAAATCTCTAAATCTACGAAAACTAATTTCCGTAGATATATAGATAGTCTTTGATTCAAAGTGGTCTACCACTTGACAGCTGCTATACTGGATAACTGGCTCCAAAGAGTGTTGCATTTTTATAGATATTAGTGAAAACAGAAATGGGGGGGGGCTTAGCACGTTGGCTTAGCATGTTTGCCTCACACTTCTGGGGTTGGGGTTGGAATGCCACCTCCACCCTGTGTGTGCATGTGTTCTCTCACATGCTTCGGAGGTTCCTCCGGGTACGCTGGTTTCCTCCCCGTGTCGGAGTGGTATTTCTAAACTGTCCATAGTGTGTGAACGGGTGTGCGATTGTGCCCTGCGATGGGTAGATAATAGGGTAGAAAACAGATGGTTGGATGGATGGATGGATGGATGGAAAATAGAAATGGCATTGAGTGTAAAGTTTGAGAGATTGCATTAATGAGAAATCACCTTCGGTTTAAGCGTGCTGCGCTGGATCATAACCAAGTCCCTTTTTATCAGCGAGTAATATGTGAAAGCGCACGTTTCAATAGATGAAAGTGGAGGTTTTGTGCCTTAATTTAGATCACATCAACAATACAGCAATACACGTTAACTGGCTGCTGTTATAACTTTATAATGCCAAGTGTGTCCAGTCCTCGCACTGAAAGGAAGGTGTGGATAAATAGTGGCTTTTCTTTTTTGGGTGACGGGGTGGAGGTTGTTTGGGGCGTGGGATTGGAAACTGCTGCTTTAGGTCGTGTCCCAAATGACGCTACAAACACATCAGCGTTGGGCTTGAGGATGTGAGGTCACAGCACAATGATGATAAGCTTCCCTTTGTTTATTTGCGTCACAGTTTGGCCGGATGTAATTAAATCTACAAGCCCCTTCGTCCAGCCATTTGTGAACCATTTTAACACTCGAAATAATAAAGCTCACAAGCCATACACACAAATATAACGTCAAGATGGTATGAAGATAGGATCACATAATATCAATATCATGACAAGTTATGTCAAAAGATATTGTAAAGTTTAAAAAAACAAAACAAAACAAAAAAAAAATATATATATATATATATATATATATATATATATATATATATATATATATATATATATATATATATATATATATATATATAAATAAATGTCATTTTAACTGATTAGAAGCTCACAGGGAACCTGGAGCCTGTCCCAAGGAGCATCAGGCACAAGGCGGGGTACACCAGTCGGTGTGTGGTGCCAGTCGGTGTATGGTGCCAGTCCATCGCAGGGCACAATCACACACGCATTCACACACGCATTCACACACCCACTCATACACTACGGACACGCCAATCAGCCTACCATGCATGTCTTTGGACTGGGGGAGGAAACTGGAGTACCCAGAGGAAACCCCCGCAGCACGGGGAGAACATGCAAACTCTGCATACACAGGTATGAGGCGAACGTACTAACCCCTAAGCCACCGTTTTTTCCAAATAAAAATGACAGATTTTTATAAATACAGAAAATAAAATGAATGTAATTTTATGAACAATGAACAATCTTCACACTTTTTATTTTATTATTCTGAAGTGAAACACTACTTACCAGGATATCGTGATACATACGTCGTCCAGCCATGGGTTTAAAATAAATCTGTACCGAGATGGTCTTTGGAATTTACTTTACAGTTTGAGAGCCTCTTGTGTGGACAGACCCCCCCCCCAAAAAAAAAAAAAACACAGAAAAGAAACTAACCATGGAGGATCGTCGCAAAATCTTTTTTTTTTTTTTTTTTTGGCGAGTAATCAATTACTCGTTCCAACAGTCGGCTACCTGACCCTGCTAAGATCGCTCATCAATACTCCAGAGTCCTGGATCACTTCAGTCATCAACATTTACACACCTGAAGTGCATGCTAAAACCTTTGTGGTATGAAACTTATCCTTCAATAAAATGTTCCTTGATGTAATATTCTATTTTCCCTCTCAGTCGTCTTCCACCCTGGATGGCGCACCATTATACCTACCCGAGTATTCGTTTCAATCAATGAACTGCGCAACAAGGCATCAATGGAGGAGTTTAAGGACGTGAGCTCCACTTCTCCTTAATAACATTTCCAGCCTTTTCGTCTTTGTTTACAGTCCGTCTGGCGCTCTATGGAGCCGGCTTAAACGTAGCTCGCCCGCCATTAGACAGATGTGGACTTATAATCTCGCAATTAGGGCTCGTGTTAATTGTGTGTGCATGTATATATGTCAGGCGACCAAGTGGGCTCAAACACACAGCAAAGAAAAACAAATTGATGTGTGCCATGGAAAAGTATTAGTGTTTGCCTAGTAATGAAGCACAACTTTAGCTGGCTAATTAACGAGATCAATCTTTAGGCAAATGAAATGACTGTTGCGTGTATTACTGCGGGAACGACGCTACAGCGCCTGATACTGGAGTGAGAATTATGCTTGTGGAATACTTTCAGCAAAAATGGCTGCCGTGTATTTACTGCATAAAGGCGGATATTTACTGCATAAAGGCGGATATTTACTGCGGTGTGTCCGAAAGCATCGAGTAGTGTGGAGGTATTACAATGCAGCTGTCCTGATTCATGTCAAGAGGCTCAGGTGCGCGCGTGCGTGTGTGTGTGTGTGTGTGTGTGTGGTGGCTCCCCCCCTCGGTCTATTAGAAGGAGTTACGGCCATGGCGTGCTGAAGACCTCACAGCTGCCTGATCGATTCAGGATCATTTCAGTAGTGTATTTCACAGGATAGGAGAGACTGATGGATATGAGTCTGAACAGAGAGCAGAGCGAGCGAGAGAAACGTGAAACGAGAGCTAGAACACAAATAATAAGAGAATAAGCGTCCCACCTCCGGACACTCCAGTCGAGATACTCTCTCTCCAGTCGCCTTTCATTTCCCCCCAATCAATACCGGGGTGAGTACGGGCCGACAGAGCGAATATGCCACGTATAAATGGACCCGATGAAACCCTACGCTTTCGTTTCCCCTCGGTGCCGGGTCACCGCTCCCGGGCCTGAAAGCGAGGGACTGACCGCGGCCCTGTGATTGCTCAAATTGCTGCTGCACAAAGGGTGTAATCAGACGACAGGCTGAACTCCACTGCGTGTCAAAAACGTATTCCGTGGCACTATTAGCCTGTTTGCCTCAATCAGAGTGTAAATTTAGTTAGTTTTTGTATTTGGATCGATTTACTTTCACAATACAGATATTTATGCAAGGGGGGGGGATTAACCAAGCAGGGGCATTTTCAGATTAATCAGATTATTTGCGCTTAACAAATGTATTAAAGTGGATTATCATACCAAATGAAACAGAACCATCAATGATCATAAAAATAAGAGGGATCATAAAAACTATTTTGGGGGGGTTGTTTTTTTTTTTAATTTAGTCCTGCCCTGAATAAGCTATTTAATTGTTCTATATTAATAGGTTCTATTGACAGGTCGTTGATATCTGCAATCAGAGCATAAATCACACAAAAGGACAGAAGACTCAACTTTTTTTTGTGGGTTTTTTTCCCCCAGCTTGGATGAAAGTATTCCAACCTTCCTGTTTGGTATACGGAGGAAACCCAGTAGAGCATTGCAGACTAAAAGAAATTCGAAATCCCGAATGCAGCTACTTATCCGCCTTTAAGCATGTGTTATAGTTTCCAGATAGCCACAATAGACTCCACTGGAATTGTGCAGTATTCCAGTTTTGTCCATCTCGGATATCACTTCTGGAGCGGGCATATCCGAAAATGCTGCCTGCATCCCATAATACTTAAAAGCATAGTTGGGTGAAATCGGGGTGCAATCTGTTCTCACTAGGGCTCTCTAGGAAGGGGACAGAGAGTAGATCACTATGCCAGGAGGTGTGATTGCTGCACATGTGAAAGTGCTCTTAAACAGGCGATTATTGCGCCCATCTATTAAAAGCCCTCAACCCAACAGAACCGTCCTGGGATTCATTCCTTTCCCACTCGTAGGAGCTGCACGAACGAGGCAAGGCAGAGTTTACGAAAAGCGTCACGGCACAAACATCGCTAAATTGTAGAGCGGGCGTCGCATTAAACGCTCTCTCTCTCTCTCTCGACATCACTCTGCATTCTGGAAAGTTCGCTAGGGTTTCTTCAAGACGACCGCAGGCCATGGATTTAAAGAAAATAAATGCTCAAGGACAAATTCTTTTAAAAATAAATAAATAAATAAATAAAAAGAAGAAAGAAAAGATAAAGAGTTGCCGCTTTGGTGGCCGCATTGCAAAATTCTCCTGAGATGGTGAGTTCGTTACAGGTGAGTCTGAGCTTATAGTCAAATGCCACATTCGAGCGCATTAGCAAACACAGTCGGAGCAGCGCGGCGGCGCTGGAAAGATTTGAGCTCGTTTTTAACGTGTCGCCAAACATCAGCATCAAACTCGGCGCCGCCGACGTTCACGCACTCTCGCTTCCAGCTGCGGCGAAGCACAGCGCGGCGTACGAGTGCGCGATGCTCTGCCCCGATGTTTTATGTGCCGAGACTGAAGTGCAGACACGCAGCTGTGTAACGGAGATGAATAAAATAATAGAAAATCAATTTTTCAATGCGTTCTGAAAGCTTTTCATAGTTTCAAGTGACCTGGATAGCTGACCGGTTTCGACGCAAAGTTACAGCACACGCGTTGTAAGAAATGCGATGGCCGCTAAATCCGTCCTCGAACGTACGACAGATTGGATAATGTTGTCACGGAGACCGCAGTGAAAGGAAACGAGCAAGTTGCTCGTTAAGTAAGGAATAAAACACTCGGGGACGTGCTGTTACAGGGAAAATAACTCAACGCTGGGGAAGGGTTTTATTCCTTTTATACCACAACAGTTTAACAGGACAACAAATCGAACAACTTATTCCAAAATAAATAAATAAATAAATAAATAAATCCAGAAAAGCTTAAAGGAACTCATTTAACTCGAAGCTCTGACACTGACTCGAGTCTTCTTTCATAAACCATGGGGGGGAAAAAAAAAAATCGACACGCATGCGGGAAAAACCTTTAAGCAAATCTTTAAATAAAGGTACTTTGCATTTCTTTGCAACTTAGCAGCTGTTTTTTTTTATACATCTTCTAGTGTGATGTTGGCAAAAAAAAGGTGGAAAACTAAGGTGCATCACTGTCTAGGAAGTATTTATTTCCTGTCGTATGTTTGTTCTGCACCAAATTAAGTCACGAGGATTTTTTTTTTTTTTTTGGAGAAACACGAGGCAAATATTTATCAGAATTAAACTGGAATATGGATGAGAGAAAAAATAAATAAATAGACATGATTCTTATCAAGTTTGTTTTGCTAATGATCCAAATGGTGAAGTGGGAGTTAAAAATGACACTAGACCACCGCTGTTTAATTTGACAAGTGTGGAGTTAACTAAAAAAAAAACAAACAAAAAAAACAAAACAACAACAACAACAAAAAAACAGCTTTTCTGAGATACTGCTGTAATTTAATATTTGGATTTATTTATTTATTTTTCATTTCGGATGCTAAGCGGTTGAAACCTTTCCTTGACTCGGTCGGCTGGATTTATTAGCTCATCCTCAATAACCTTCCCTTACGACGCGATCGTCTGCTTGAGTATCCGAGATCCGAGCGTCTTGCTCGTTCTTATTTTTAAACCAAAAATCAAACGAGAGCACCCGAATAGTCCACGTGTAGGCGTGAGACTCGTGCAGTCGTTCCAGACAGACTGGATGCTCAAAAAGAGTGACGAGAGAAAGCGAGTGAATAACATCCTAACCCCCTTCTGTCAGGAAAAAAAAAAAAAAAAAAAAAAACACACAACACAAGGAGGCAGAAAATGAATAGGTATGTAATCCATGTCTGTGGGAACGTCTTTTCTCCTGCCAGTGCTTAACAGCATCTCAACACTGTTATCTGCTATCGAGTCCACCATAGCGCTCATGTACAGTACACATTCACCATCCCCTTCCTCTCTCTCTCTCTCTCTCTCTCCACTTCTAAAGAGACTTTGAAGTTATTTTTGGACCAATACTTCAAGGAAGTCAGTGAAGGACTATCATGATACAGGAGGGAGCACTGAACTAGATTTAAGGAGCTATTTGGTAAAAAAGAAGTTCAGAACAACTTGTCATGTTGCCAAACTGATCCTCTGAAGGCGAGTGAGCCGACACACCGACGCACTGAATCAAACAGCAGAGCCATAAAGCTTAGCACGCTGCTGGCTTTCATGATTAAGCTACATACACACTCCAACATCATAATAAAGAGCACCGTGGAGTTCTATGGTATCTGTGTTTTAGCACTTATTCATAACACCATTTAAAGTGACAATTTTATATCGATATCCTGTTAAATGATATTACAGAATACTTTACTGAGATATTATAGGAAACAGAATTGCATTCACATTTGAGCTATAAAGTGTGTGGGTGGATGGGGTGGGGGGTAAAGGGGGGGTTCTAAGGGGTCAGGGTTAACCCTAGATTTAATAAGCAAATATTACATTTGTACAATCTAAAGCTAATACTTGTATATTCAGCATGACCCATGTGCGACTTTGTTTACTGTTGATGCCGTGGGCAGCCATTTTGTTTTTCCTGACGTCACTTGCAGAACTTGGGGGTTGAGGAGACCGTCCCAAATTTATGAGTAGGAATCCTGAGTCGAGTCTGACTCGAGTTTTAGTCCGATGCAGCACTACTGACGTTGACGTTAACCAGGGATGTTATATTTGTATTTGTTATATTATATTAATGTAATGATATATTTTCTTTCCATCTTATCCACAATGACTGGAGTCCAATACTCCATTCTGATTGGTCGGCGGTTTACTCCGAGGAAATGTTTGTAACTTTATTTTTGCCACCACGGGAAAGTCTTCAGGGTGGAAAGCTTTGCGAAAAACTTTATTGCTTCTTGCGAACATGACGAGCTGTGGGTTTTTTTCCCCGTCTTATTAACTTCAAGCGAGAGAAAAAAGGAAAGCTGGCGAGGAGCTACAAGCGACGCACCACATTAAACGTAACTATAAACAGACTAAATTTATTTTAGACGTATTTAATTAATATGATATAGTAAGCGTCAGCAAATTACTGTTGTACAAGAGAAATAAAACATGACAGAACTTTGTTATTTGAAAGAAATTACATCCCTTTGTTGATGATTTCCCTAAAACAGCACTGCCTATAGTGGTTTATTCTTTATGTATTGCTGGCCCCGATACTAGCATGTTTTCACTCGAGTGTGCAAAGCTAATTACGTCTTAGCACATAATTACCTAGAATACTTCTACAGTTTTACTCTTATGATATAGTATGTACTGTATTTGTCATGATCTCTGGACCAACTTTTATTTTAATACCAATAAACAATACGGTATTAACAAATATACCATAATAGCTGTTATACAAAACTATTGTTTTCTTTTGCTCCAAAGATCCATGGTTCATTTTCATAACAGTATGCTAAGACAGAGTTTCGTAATCACAGCCCACCTATGCGTTCTTTACATCATAACAGATGCATTAGCAAACCTGGTCATGCTTCCTTTACCCACAGCACACACCTGTGCAAGATTACGGAGGTTTATTATTAGAGCCGAGTGTGCTGACTTTGCTCCGAGGCCTAAACAGTCATTATGTGGCACGCAGGAACATGGTGCACACAAAGGAAATGAAAACAGAAGCGCAGTAAAGCCATAGCCAATCAGAGCTTTAGAGAAAATGGCTCTATTTCGGTTTGGTTAGCGTAGACGTGGTGTTCTCTGTGTTTCTCTGAACAGACTGCGTAATTACGCAGCGGATGGGATTCTTGTTTGCACAGACCAGCCGGTTTATTTTGGGTTCCCGCCGTTCACTCGTGTGCGTGTATATATGTTTACCGGCCAATTTATTAGGAACGCCATACTGATACTGGGTAGGACACCCCTCCCCTCCCTTTATTCTCAGACACCAGCAGCCTCAATTCTTCTTGACGAGGTGTTATAAACATTCCTTTGAGATTCAAGTCCATGTTGACATGAGAACATCACGTGATCGCTGTGCCAAGAAAACAATCCCCGCACAATTATACCACCAACACCAGCCTGAGCTGTTGACACAAGGCAGGCTGGGTCCACGGCTTCAAGCTGCTGACGCTCGATTCGGACCCGACCATATCCGTATCGTAGCAGAAATCAAGATTCATCAGGCCAGCTGATAGTCCTCCAGTCTTTAACTGTCCGGTCTGGGTCAGCCTGTGCACACTGTAGCCTCAGATTTCTGTTCTCGGCTGACCCGACGTTGTCTTCTGCTCTCGGAGCCCATCTGCTCCAAGGTTCGTTGTGTTGTGCATTCTGACATGCGTTTCTGCTCGGCCCAGTTGTAAAGATCGGCTCTCTCATCAGTGAAACATTTCTGTCCTCAGAACCGCTGTTCTCTGGATGTTTTCTGTTTTTTTGCACCGTGTAAGAGAATGGCGTGCGTGAAAAGCCCAAGTGATCAGCAGTTCATTTTTAAAATTCCCAAATCAGCCCGATACAATATACCATAGTTAAAGTAATTTCCCCCCATTTTGATGTTTGAGATCAACATTACCTGAAGCTCTTCTCTTGTATCTGCATGACTTTATGCACTGTGATGCTGCCACATGATTGGCTGATTGGTTAACTGCATCAAGTGTTTAGGAATTGTTTATATGCAATTAAAAAAATATAAAATAAATAAATAATGTATTTACAGTCGGTTTACTTGGCCTGGTTATACTTGTAGATACAAGTTTTTTCCCCCCTGTGCAAACACAGCAGAGACGGCTCGATCGCGACATGCATTAATGTTTTTGTCAAACAGTTTTAGCTGGCCAACCACCTTCATGAAAAGGCATTACAAATCCATTTAGCCAACATCATTTATGAGTTTGCTCTGAAACCAAATCCCATTCCCAGCTCAGCGAATTCGATTCCCATCAGCATCGCCGTGCATCACTCCTCGGCCTCGGCGTACAACATATATACACGCACACGCGCTCTAAACGCTAACATATTTTCACATCCTTGATTCTTAAACCTCACAGTGGAGCCAGAGTGCAACATTTTGCTCACGTGTTAGTAGAACTCATGTACATGACGGTGATGCTATCGCAGCTGAACCCATTGGCTAATCAGCTCACGTTGCCAGAGGACAGCTTAAAGCATGTCAGTCATCACCAAAGGAGCTCTGCTAAGACGCACACACACACACCCCCGCCTCTCTTTGAATAGTATCCCTTTTTTGTCCGCTGACAGTGTGTAAGTGTGTCTGATGAGTGCTAATTAATCTGATTAGACCACTAGAGAAAGTGACTGGTGCTAGTAAGGGAGCTGACCTACTACTAATGCGCTCCTCCCATCGCACTTAATCCTATTCATGTCCATTCTTCTGCCGCTTTCTTCCATCCCGAGCCATCACTCAAGAGACTATTGTATCGCAAACGCCTGGTTTTGTTCCTCGACGACGTATTGTGTTAAAGAAGTAGGAAGACAGGCTGTCCAGCATATTGACGGAATGGAGTGGTGGGCAACACGGCAGGAGTTTTAGATCATATTTTCAAGTACATACACAACTTTTAAAAACAACTAGGGGAAGACTCTTTGGAGTTAAAAGAACGCATGGGAAAAGAAATAAAGAAAATGCATTGTTAACGAGGAGTCTTGCCAAAAAAAATAAAAAAATACAGCGCACAGATTAATATTCTTAATAGCCCGTTTGTATAAAATCACTCCGAAGACAATTCCACACGGCTCGAGACGTAGCTTTTTGCTAACCGGCGTTCGGTCGTGGTTGTGTTTGAGAGCCGCAGCCACTCTTTATTAATGCGTGGTGGCTAAACTAGGAGCACGACCGATCCGCTCTGGACACTGAAGAACGTGACCATGAGAAATGCGGTGATGATGTAAACTCGTTCAAACACAAAGCTCCTCAGTCTCTGGTGGGCCGACAATCCGAACAAATACCTCGAAAGCACCGTTAAAGAGATATCACAGCATCGGCTTCGGGGATTTCCAGGTTGTCGTCGGTCAGCACGATGTACTTGGTGAACCTTATGGCTAGAGGTGTAGAAATCAGCCTTAAACCAGTTCAACACCAGCTCTACACGACGTCACGCATCTGTACCTGCGGCAGAATTGCCGCGAGGAGCATTTTAAGGGAAATTCTCAAAAAACAGTCGGTGAAAGATATATGTAGTATATTTAGAAAAAAATTCCACTCATTTTTGCATATATATACACATACTCACACACACACTCTCTGAGTGGAATACATCAAGGGTGACGTCCTTGCCGTTGCTGCTGTTGTTTAGAGGAACACCCACACGAATCTAGCCCCAAGAACAAAACCTGTATGAATTTCCTGTGTAAAACCAAGGCCAGCACCAGCCGAAGTCATATCCTCAGAGAGCAATACTATATTATCAGGAAAACACTGATCTAGCTATGATACTGCCCCCCCCCGAGCACTTAAGCAATGTTCAGCAAGTGACCACTCCTTGAACCTGACTTACTCTATAGCGATCACGATTCTCCTTTCCCTCCCCCATTCACTCATCCCTTCCCCCTTTCCCTTATTCGGATTTTTTCATGGAGTGGGATCATATATTGCTCTTATGGTTCACGGACGATCCACATGAACCCTTGGCAAGGACACCGCATCATTAGACGCAGAGCTAACTAAACACAAATTTTCGCAGACTCCACCGTAAGCCGATATTCCAAACCCGGGACTCGTGATCTAGATACAGGCGCTCGGCTCTTTCCTCAGAAAATCCACCTAGTGACACAACATTTACCTCGACTCCTGAAATCCTCGTCCCCCCCACCCCCCTCAAAGCTTTTGCTATCAGTCGTGGGCCAGATCCGAAGCTTAGCCCCCCATGGCGCTTTCCATCTCCGTGTGTCCCGTTATGTCCGTGCAAAGAGATAATGAAAATCGGAGATGGACCTGATAACGGGAAGGAGGGGAAGAGGAAATAACTGCAGTCCTCTGAATAGAGTGGACTTATCCGCCGGCTTAGGGATGACATTTGTTTGTTTGGATTGATAACTATGACTTAGATGAGGCGAGCGGCTCCAGAGATTAGCTTGTCGTCCTAAAGCGTATCGTGTTGGTGAAAGAAATGGAGAGAGGAGCGTGTCTATCAAAATGTCCATCCTGAAGAAGAATTAGAAAAATAATACATGCACGCACACACTGAAACACATGCCTCGAAAACAACGGAAAAACTGACGCAGTACAGAGTACCTAGTGCATGAACAGGCCTGACACACACTCCAGTACAGCGGTGTGGATGGAATTCAAGCTACACGACACTGCAGATGAGGAATATCATGAATATTCACTCCTACTACTCCTTTAAAGCACAGATTTGAATACATTAGGTTAGTCGAGGGTGAAATTTCCCTGGCAAACCAAAAAGAACATGCAGTTACATCCACTAATATGCTTTCCATGGATGAAGGCCAAACCTCTCTGGAGCAGAAAACAACCCAATATACTCCCAACTAGATCAACCCCTTGCTATGAGAATTCCTAGAAAGCACGTCCGCTTGATCAATGGGTGGAAAAATAATATGGGATCAGCAGGGTGAGAGAAACCAGGCCATTAGTCTGCTGACCTGAGGGAAGAGTGAAGCGCTGTTGATAATGCAGGAGTGGGGAGATGAGGTCATTTTTATTTCATTTTATTTTATTCCGCGAGTCCTGTCGGATCACCTGCACGCTCTCGGGCACCGCGCTGCTCTAAAAAGGATCCGAGGTCCGAAAATACGTTCCAACATGCTGAGCTGCCTCGTGTTCTGGGTGAGTAATCCTGAGTTTGAACGGGTTCGTGATCCAGGGGATTTTTACAACGACTTATGTAGCTTGTATAGTGGAAAGAAAAAAACCCAACAAAACAAAAAGAATCATTAATGGTGCGAATGAATGCGAAATGATCCTGTTATAAACAAACAAACAAACAAACAAACGTCTACTACTGCAATATCTAATATGTTCCTCCTAATAATAATAGGGTATTAAAGTATGCATTAGGGCGCACGGTGGCTTAGTGGTTCGCCTCACACCTCCAGGGTCGGGGGTTCGATTCCCACCGTGGCCCTGTGTTCTCCCTGGTTTCCTCCGGGTACTCCGGTTTCCTCCCCCAATCCAAAGACATGCATGGTAGGATGATTGGCATGTGTCCGTGGTGTATGAGTGGGTGTGTGAATGTGTATATGATTTTGCCCTGCGATGGACTAGCACCCTGTCCAGGGTGTACCCCGCCTTGTGCCCGATGCTCCCTGGGATAGGCTCCGGGTTCCCCGTGACCCTGAAGAAGGTTAAGCGGTATAGAAGATGGATGGATAGAAGTATGCATTAAATATACTTGATATATTAAAGACAAAAAAAAAAACAGGAAAATATTTTTCAAAACAGTATTTTATTTATTACTAGTATTGAAATTATCTTTTAGTATTTTTTAAAATATATTAATATATACGTTTATATTTTACTATATATAATCGACAATGAAAATAAAAGTCAGCATGGAAAGTGAATGAAAATTCCACATACCCAAATTAGATTTACGACTGTAGCACAATAGCGAAGTGTGATATTTCATAGTGGAGCATATGAAAACAAAATGCTGACACTGTTACAGATGCAAAATCAGTGAAACACACACACACACACACACACACACACACACACACACTGCTCAGGGAATTTTTTTCCTACATCCTATCTCTGTATATAGACTTTTCCCCGTTCTGCAATGGCTAGTAATAAGGTCAGCGAATCTCATTACGGCCAGAGGCCGAGAGTTTTCGATTATCATTTGGCTGCCGGCGCGGCTCAGAGCGGAAATGGAATGATATTTTGTTACCCGCCATCTGCTGCATGGCCCAAACACTTCCTCGGCAATTCAATAGCCCGCTGTGTGTGTGTGTGTGTGTGTGTGTGTGTGTGTGTGTGTGTGTGTGTAGGGGGCTGCCGGGGTGTTCGCCGACTACTGTACACCAGCATGCTAACAAAACACACACTTACATTCACACAATTTACTCACAGCCCAAACAGCTGCTTCTTTAAGGTCAGCCAATGTGACTAAGGGTTACTTTATACACAGATAAGCTTTATGTACTGCCATCTAGCTAGTCAGAACACGCTAACAGGATTTCATATGACATTTCTGCTGGGAACTCCACCTGTAATATAATTTCAGCTGAATTCCTCCAACCTTTAGCGAATGAATCTCTTGCTCAATGCCAGAGGAAAGAAGAAAAAAAAAAAAAAAAAAAAAAAAAACGTTTAAAAAATCCCCGTATGGAATTCAAGAACACTTAGATACTACATCATAATGATCATGGAAAATAGACCGCAACCTTTGTGCTATTGTTAGTCGCTAGATAATAGCCTGATGGATAATTTGCTAATATGTGGTTTGTGTGAGGTCAACACATTGAGCTACAGAAATATGACCTCCAGATCACACCGCTAAATTTATGCCTTTTTTTTTTTTTTTTTAGTTCAATCGTGTGCGCGAAGGCGATTTGTTACTCACGGCCATTTAAGTTCAAACTGATCCTGTCTTGCCGTGCATTATGGGCCTGTATGAACACTGTCTGAAAGCGTTGGGAGGCTTTGCGTGGGAGGCTTCGGCACGAACGTGAACTAGACACGAATTGTAGCGTTTGGGACACAGCATACGCTGAACGAGACGGAGAACACCAGAGCAAGAAACGACGGACAGAGAGCGAGACAGAGCCAGAGACAGTGTGAAAAAGTGCCTTTGGCAAGGACTGGGCCTGTGTGACCACTGAAAGCACAGGACAAAAGAGAGGAGAGAGAGAGAGAGAGAGAGAACGAGAGAGAGAGAACGAGAGAGAGAGAGAGAGATTGCTGTCGTGAATGCTTTCCATTCGTTTTAGCTAATAGACCCCAGAGCTATCGGGCTGTTTTTAATGGTAATTAGATTTCCTTTCTGGATCGTTCCGTGAATGCTCGTCAACGGGCTGTCGAGGCGAAGTGCCTCAAAGAGGCATTACAGAAAACCTGTTGTCTGGCCAAAACATCGGCACTGCCTCGGGAAAGCAGGAAGAATGGAAGAGAGGGTGAAATGTCAGACAGTGAAAGCTCGTCGCGCCTCGGGCCTCGTCCTATCACGCTGAGGTGAACGAGTCGCTCAAACTCTGGCTCCTGGCAAGTTTTCCCCCCCGTTTTCTTCCTCCCCCTCCTCGTGCTTATAATTAGTCATTTCCTGATTGCTTTCCAGACGCAATCAATGATTCCGCGACGGCCGCTGTACAACGGATGGATTCGCCTTTGGTCACAATCATGAGTTTCCATAATTCATGACACTTCAGCGCAGTAAATATGGGCCCATTACAGATTCATTTATTCATAAAATTTCACTTGAAAACAGACATTAATTGTGATTCTCTCTCTCTCTCTCTCTCTCTTTCTCTCAGTGCTCTTTTTTTGTTGTAAAGTCAGGTCAGTCATTTATTCTGGATGAGTATAAATATCTTGGAGGCAGAATGTATGCAAAAATCAACAGCCTCAGAAAAACAAACCACAGTGCTTGAGTGTAGGTGTTTGTTACCATTTGTGTTTTTATTTTTTGTAATAAATTAAAATAATAATAATAATTTTTTTTTAAAAAAACAGAAACAGGTTACCCGTGTTACTCTGCGAACGTTAATTGTACTGACCAGGATGACCAGTTTTATATGCTATTTGAAAAAAAAAAAAAAAAAGTTCCTCCATTGTGGAACAGTCCACACACACACACCATTCTGGCCGTAGAGACATCACGTGACACCGCAGGACGTTACGTGGATGAGGAGCGAAAAACGAACCCGTGCCAAATAAAGTTGTGTACATTTGTCTTTGGGTAAACTGCGCGACTTTGATGTTGCGTTTGGCCGTGGAGTCACGATGAAGCTGCAGGTGTTATTTTGTCTCGAGGCCTCGGTGATGAACACAGATGGCAGACGAAGCAGGAGCTTGTTTACACTGCTAAACAGGAGCAGGTCTGTTCACTCGCTCGCTCAGCCGTTCACTCAAACGCTCACGATTGGGACCCCGCCGTTGTTTGGCTCGTATCTGGCTGTGGAGAGAGTGCGAGTGTGTGTGTGTGTGTGTGTGTGTGTGTGATGGGGGAGGTAAAGTGAGATACAGTAACTTGGAGATGTTCTCTAATATCTCCTTCTCCTATTTTCCTCACTCTAATCTTTCATTTCCCTTTCCTTCCTCCATCTCATTTTTCCACGTCTCCATTTCCTCCGTTTTTCATCAACTCCTTTCATTTTTCTTTCCCCTCTTACTTCCCTCTCCTTGTTCTTCTTCTTCTCCCTTCCATTCCACACTTACATTTTTTCCTCCTCTCTCCCGTTCTCATCCACCCCCTCTCCATCTACAGTATCTCACATCACCACGTGTCCCCTTTCCTTTCTCGCTTCTCTACTCGTGAGCATTACACTCTTCATTTCTCCTCGACTTCCTATTCCCTCTCTCATCCTCTATTCCCTCCTCTTCTACACCCTAGCGCTCTTTTCTCTTCTCCTCTCATCCACGCTCCTTCTCTGCTCTCGTCTCCTCTCTGACTAAAGGCCCTCCCCTACCTTCCTTCCTTCCCTCTCCACCTCGATTTTCTCCTCTCCTCTCTCCTTTCTGCCTGACCAATCTCCGTTCGATTTTCCCCGGCGGCTCGTTCATCGAGCCCTCGGGGTGATTAACGGAAGAAAGATGGCCGCGGCTGCGGCGTAAATCCAGAGGGGGTTCAGGTGGAACACAGGCGCTTGTCTTCACCGTGAGGGATGGAGGAACGCGCCGGCCAAAGCCTTCAACTAGAAACGGCCTTTCGACTTACTCAGGCTGTTTAAAAATAAATAAATAAACAGAACCGCTGATGGAAAAAGAGGGGATGTTGAAATGAGGTTGCAGACAGAAAGACAGGAAGAAAGAGGGACAAGCAAGAACGAGGGTATGAAGGAGGACGGAAACTCCAGAAGTCCCTCGGGTGAAAACGGAGAGGCCCATCTGTTAGACATCTGGTTCGGAGGAGTGAGAAGTGAACCACCTTCAACATGTTGGCTTAGGAAATCTTGATTAGTAAATGAGAGCGAGCGAGCGAGCGAGAGAGAGAGAGAAGGAAAAGAGAGGGCTAGAACATAGAAGACCTCCCATTATTCCCAGAAAATGTGCTGTGAATAGTGAAAGGTCTTAAGAGGTCACGCCGAGCCATGACTGTAATAACTGGATGAGGAAGAATTTCCACTTTCCAGTCTGATTTCACGCTTGCCCGATGCTCCAAGCTTAATGTTTTAATACCGGCACTAAAAGAGAGGGAAAATAGTTCAACCTCACAGTCACATGGTGACATTTACCTTTGCTCGTGTGAATTTTATTTATTTATTTTTTTACTATACACACATCAGGACATGTTCTGCATCCTGGAACCTTTCCAGATTTAAATAACATTTTATAATACCGGTGATGTGATAATGCACACGTGGCTAATCAAACACACATGATCATGTCATATACAGTATGTACATATACATATATATATACACACACATACATATACATATATATATATATATATATATATATATATATATATATATATATATATATATATATATATATATATGTGTATGTATATATATATATATACACACACATATATACACACACACACACACACAGAGTGCAGAAAAACATCAGTGATGCCTGTAATTAGTGACTAGAAGAGGGCGTGCTAATGTTTTGACTCGGCATGCCATTTTATCCGCATGTTCATGCTGAACCTATGTAGAATGAATCAATCAAGGGTGTCATGGAACGTTTTATTGAGCTGTTTATGTTGACGTACTGCTAGCGATGAATTTTACAGTGTCGAAGCACGACCTGCCGTGCAGAGAGCCGATCTGAGCGCGCAGACGCAGACGCTGTGAGGCCCTGTTCACGAACCGCGTTTCAAAATGGAAACGATCCTCGTCCACGCTGGCGTTCCCGCTGGGTTTCAGAGTCCATCTCCGTCTACACTACGCGACCGAATACGCGGGTCACATGACCATTCGTGCACAGGTGTGAACAGGAAGTCGGTTGCTAGTCCCACCTGGCGTTCCGTGTAGGGCTTACGCGGCTCGAAATGAGATTCGTTGCCGGCTGGTCTATCCGTAGCTCGCGTCGTGCGCATGTAGGCAGCTGCGGTATTATGAAATATAGAATTTAACTGCACGATGGCTGCTAAGAATACAAAAAAGCCAGGAAAGCTTAGTACAGTCTCAGTGTTGTTGTGTATACGGTCAAGGTAGAGTAATGGTCTCCACTTATATGGCGCTTTTTAAACCTTAGCGGTTTATACTGGCTCTCATTCACACACACACACACACCAAATGGTAGCAGAGCTGCCATGAAAGGCGCTAGCTTGCCATCGGGAGCAACGTGTGGTTCAGTGTCTTGCCCGAGGACTTGCCAATAAGAAGGACTTCAATCCGCTTCACGTGGGCCGGAAATCGAACTGCCAGCCCTACGATTAGCAGACAATCCACTCTACCACCTAATGCTCATATTGTAGGGGCTTGACGAATCAGGGAAGGATATGCGATGATCCAGAAGACCCCATTGGGGGGCGAACGTAGGCCGCCACGCCTTCGTTTCGGTCCGTTCACACTGAAACGCGAGCCAGGAGTTTTCAAACTAAACCGGGTCTCCGTTTACGAGGGTCGAAAACGGCGGAGTCGTGTTGACGACAGGGGTAACCGTAGCAACAGTTATACATTTTAAAACGAAAACCCCCTCGTGTAAACTGGGCCTGAGAGAGCGTGGTCAATAAAAACGAAAGCCCACACCTTGAAAAAAAAACCCTGACGAGCGAGAGGACGGGAACATGGCGTGTCGCGGCGCTCAGTGCTCGCAGAAGTGAAGTGCTCTCGCATGCGACAGTTTCTTGGCAATACCTTCGCATGCGCTCTCTGGTAAAGCTGCGGTTGACAGTCGTACCGTACGGAGATGAACGTGTCCGAATTGCTGTCATTTTGTGTCATCGTCCTACATCGTGTCCTACACCCGTCCTACATCGTGTAGTATCGTACGGAACGTCAGAACATGAGCGCCGTACCAGACGGCCCCGGATCAGCGGTGCGTCCCCGATTCAGACCGCCGTTCCTTTCTCGCTGAAAGGAACCGGAGACAGACACAAAAAAAAAAAAACCACAAAGAAAGTAAGAATAAGAGACCGAACACTACTGTTCTCCAAAGCCACTACACTCTACGCTGAGTGAGTCTTACGGCTGGAATAAATCAGAGCAGACAGACTTTGATCATGAGCCATTCTCTGCGTAGTCTCAATAGCAGGATGACTGATCACTGCTCGCAGATCCGAACTGCCTGGGAAAACAGAAGAGCGAAAGAAAAGAAAAAAAATACAAAAAAAGGGAAGGAAAAAAAAAAATCCATGCCAATTTGGGTGGAAAACCAGACCAAAAAAACCCCAAAACAAAACAAAACAAGGCAGGGAGAGAAAGACCACTGTAGTATGAACAGAATCAGCAGAAGTAAGACAAATTGGGTTGAGTCCACGGGCCGGGATCTTTCTTTCCCTCTCTTTCTTAGTTGGAGGAAACGCGGTGTCCTCCCAAGCATTAAAGTGGAAAAACCAACGCCGCTGCGAAAATTTAATGAGACACGCGACTCTCCCGGCACGCCGCCGCGTGGCATGCGGTTATTCTCCCTTCTTCTTCTTATTTTCTCTCGTTTTCTTTTTCCTCTTGCAAGCTCCTTCGCGCTCTTAACCGGGCCAAATGGAGTGAGTGACGCGCTTGTAACCAGACCAGCTTTTTCACTCGGTCCCTAATGCAGCGCTAATGCACTACGACTGTGAAAATGGCCATTCGGAGAAATCCCAGAAAACCTCATGACATTACCAAGTATATCTCTGCACACACACACACACACACACACACACACACACACACACACACACGCGCGCGCACAAAATCACTCGGCTGATGGGATGTAGCGGGGAGGGTGTCTAATAGTTTCCTGTTTTCTCTTTTTTTTGAAGCTTAAGTGAAGGACGAGTAATGAAGCAATCGCTGCCGAGGCGCTAATATCCAGAGCCCAGACGCATCAACGGCACAGCATCGAACAGAACGGCGCAAAAAAAGAGAAAAAGGTTACATATGCAGCAGAACAAGGCCACGCGACTGCTGTTTCATTCTCAGCTCCAGTTACACCTGGTGTGTTCGGCAAAGCTCTCAGCGATGAGAATAACGCACCGCTAGAGCACGTGGAAATCACGTCCCGCTGTCTGTTTAAAAGGTTCACTAGAGTCGAGATTCGGATGGAAGATACGGCGAATCGTCGAGATCACGGACCCAACCGAATTCTTGAAACAAAATACCGTGAAAGAGCTGATAAATCTGTGGGAATCAGCGACTTCGGCGACTCACGTTTTCTAAACGTCAACCGTGTCGGCGTTCAGCCGGTTACTGCTCGTCCGATCACATGCATTTGTTTATGTGAACGTCAGCTGAAGGCAGCGTATCGGACCACTGACGTGCTACGGGTGTTAGATCAGAAATGGTGGCGCTTTCACGTTTTATTTATGCTCTTAGTGACCTGGCTTGTTTAAAAAAAAAAAAAAAATTTAAAAAAACGTTTAAAGATGATTACGCAGAGAAACGTGCTAGTTCTCCCTGCGTGGAATTCAAAACAGACGTCTCATCTGTTCCGAGCTCATGGCACTACTCAAAATGTGAACCAGTTCAAATTAGATCAATGATTAGGATTATCAACGAAGAATATCCCTGCACTTGTTTGCTGCTGCTGTTGGTCATTTCCGGTTCAATCGAGCGACCACTTCCTGTTAAAGTAGGCAATTCTTGGCCATGTTTAGTGATGGAAAGTGCCAGACTCTCTAACGACAGAAATACACACGCTGCATATACATGCTCAAAATGCCCTAAGGTGTTCCTTTCCTTTCCCCTAATCTACCACAACAGATCCAGCTCTGACGAGGCACGTTCCCTGCCATGTGACGATGCTTTGAGATCCCTCGCACTCGCGCTAATCTTCACCGGCTCTTCGTTTCCCCGACACACACGTCTAGACCTCGAACTACGCAACTCGTTCGGACGCTTTTCAAAGGGCTGGGCAGAGTGTAGGAGTGATAGAGCCTTTTCTTTCTTCGGCACCTTATTCAACGGTCCGTCTCGGTTCATCAGGGTAACGTGCACCTTTTGAAGAAGGCGTGTTTTCTTTTTATAGAAATGGTAAGCAATATTTTCAAAAAGTCAGCAGAAAAAAAAAAAAAAATATATATATATATATATATATATATATATATATATATATATATATATATATATATATATATATATATATATATATATATATATAGACACACACACAAACACACACACACGTGAACAGGTTCCATAGAGTGAATATTCTCTGTGAATATTTTGGTGAAGGTGAAGTCATCAAAAGCACGCTAGTGAAATCCAAACTTCAGATAAAAAGCTACATTGGGGCCCAAAAAATAAATAAATAAATAAATAAATAAATAAATAAATAAAGACAGCGACTTTTGGCGGCGGAATATTTCGGAGAGGCTTTTGAGAGCGATTCGAGCAGGTGGGAAACGAGGCTCGACGGCACGTCGTTTAAAGTAAAAGAGTCGACGCCGCAGGTTTTCTCTCTAAATGTTTGATCAGGGTACAAATCGCTGCCAGCTGGAAGAGAAGCAACAACCGCCAGGCCAAAAGGAATAATATATATATATATATATATATATATATATATATATATATATATATATATATATATATATATATAAAGATCCAGAATCAATGGAGGTAGAAACGTAAAATAATTTATGAGGTGAAAGAGAAAGCCACAGTGTGATGGATGAAGTCGACGCCGTTTCACAAAAGACCTCGAGTGAGCTTGTCCAACAGTGTTGAATTAATGGTGGTGATCATCTAAAGTGCGCTCGGCAAGGGTCTGTGAGCAAATTCACACTCCTGCTAGGGGACTTTCAAATGGAAAAAACAAAAAATCATTCTATATACACATTTGCGAAACAGAGTATTAAACGAAGCAGTCACTTAATAGATCACGACAAAACTGTCACTAGTTTAAAAAAAAAAAAAAAAAAAAGTTTAATGCTGACTGACTGAAATGAAAAAAAAAAATCCTATTTTCTGAGTGTCTCCTCTATTTACTGATGAACTTTTCTTCTTGAACGTATGCTTTATCCCCCCCCCGTGCGATTAGCTATTGAGTCGTGTGGTTTGTATTTTTCCGCCTGTCGCACGGATCATTAAAACGGAGACTAAAAGAGATTTGATATTGGTTGCTTTGCTTAGACGACTCGCAAAAACACCGAAAAGAGCCGCACCGATAACTCCTTTGAATTAACTGGAATATTAAATGAACCCGAGAAAGAGGCGAAGGAGTGAAAGCGCAGCCGACGGAGTAAGGACGTGGAGTATAGTTAAACGGCGAGGATGCAGACGGATTTGGCCGCGTCGCTTGCTGTTTGAGCTGGGATAATGAAGCGGCATGAAATCGGCCTTCTGCCCACATAAGGTTCGGACAGCAAGCCAAGCAGGCCTTAGTGGAACGAATCATACAGGGCCGGGAGGGAGGGGAAAAGAAAGAAAAGCACTCACTTTTCAAAGCTGCACGATCCTAAAAATAATACAGCACACAGAGAACCTGTGAGAGAATTATGGGAAGTACCCACCCTTCCCATGCAAATATAATTATATATATACACCTATAGAAAAAGACCTCAGCAGGCCCTCATGGAAACAATGGCATGGAACAATGGAAGGTGCGAGCGCGGAGCACTATTTGAAGCCGAGACGAGCGTTTTCCCCCGCACGCACACTTCATTAAGCACGGAAATTAAGGCGCGGAAAGAAACGGACTGCCTGACAGGAACGCTTCCTACATTTTCTCTACACAGCATACACAGTGAAACTCTCCGTAGCCTCTTCAGAGTCTCCTTACAGCCTACATTTTCATAAACCTGTTACCCGAGCGGCCGTACGGCGGCGAACTCAGCGCGGCGCTAACGCGCTCGATAATGAGACGAGGACGGCATGATGAGGATGATGAGGATGTCGTTCCAGGGCCCGGCCCGCACATCCCAAATATCAAGCGCGCCAGACTAGATCTCTGGAACTCTCCAGAGGCTCGGGAATTTAAGTGGCCGATAGCGAGCGGACGTTTAGCAAATCATCCTCTTCTATTAGGCGCAGATACGCTTCCACGGCCCACATAAAAGAAGGAGGAAATTCATGAAGGCTGCGAGTCTGACGCCTCTTAAGAGATTTAAATTAAATTTAAATTACTATCGAGTCATGATGCATGGTGCGCTGGTCTTCTTGCCTCAGAAATAACAGTTTGGAGCTCTCTGTCCATAGACGCTACTTATGCCAGAGTGAGACATAGATAGATATGTCTATAAGGACTGAACTACTATAGAGGTATATTAGTCAGGTACCGGAGCAGAATGATAAAACGAAGGCGACCGGATTTGTGCTATAATCATGACGACAGCCTGATCAAGTCCTCGTATGTCTTCTGAATCATTTCAGCTGTAGTACACTTCAACGTTCAACGACCTGCACCGACTCACTCCAAACCTTCACGGACCAGACTGTTTTAGTTCATGCCACACAGGCTACCTGAGACACGAGACGCCTCTTTATTAAGACACGCTCTGTTGGCGCGTGACTGAAAGCAGGCACGGGCCACGAGACACCCTGCAGCGAGCTCCAGAACTACCATTCATCTCCTCCTCAGACAAACGTTCACACATTGTGCACTCGATAGGGAGGAGAAATAATAATAAAAACGGAGGCATTTCCATTTCCATCTCCTAAAACCTCGTCTCCGTCGCAGCAGCATCAGCCGAGTATGACAAAGAAAAGAAAAAGATTTTTTAAAAAAAACAACAACAACAACAACCCTCGGCTGTCTCGTCGCCGAGTTACGAACAGGTCTGTTAGAGACAGACAGGAGGAGAAATGTCATCCAACCAGGACAGGGAGCGATCTGTCGGAAAGTAGAACGGGCCGGATGGACGATGGGGGTGCGTTAAAACGGTACATCTTCGATGTTTCTCTGTCCTACCTGGCCTGACTTCAGTCGTGCAGCCGAGTGAAAAATAAATCATTGAAAAAAAGAAAAAACAGAAAAAACAAAAAACAGAAAACGGGTGTTCTGTGCATGTACTTTCATTCCTCAAACCCTGCCATTTGCTAGAATTTGAAATTGAGAAGTGCACCCGGAGAGAGTGAGTCAGATAACTTCAGTATCTTCAGGTGCACGAAGACGGCGTTTGCCCGTTGGCGTCAATGCCTTATTTATGGAACGCTCATTACTAGTAAAAGCTCATGTCTGTTTGAAAAGTAAAGATTTTGGGTTCTCTGTTTGAAGACAGCACCCTGGATCCGAGTCTCCCCAGGCCGTCTCTTCTCAAGCACCCGAATCAGACGGAATGGAAAATGAATGTTCGAGACCGGCAACTCAAACACAGCAAGCATGCGTAACCAGGGCTGGCAGTACACTTCCCATACATACATCAAAGCCAGGGTTGCTCGGAGTTATGTCATTTCCATTAATACTGCTGTTCCTGTTTTCTTCTCCTTTTTTTTTTTTTTTATGAACAGAAACAGGGACACACGCGCTAGGGGATTCACTGCTGTATGCAAAAATCTGGCAAATGAGATGCCACACTGATTGCAGCGAACGATCACGTCGTCCAGAAGTGGGTCAGAGGAGGCGGAAGGTGAAAAAAAAATAAAAAATTTGATCGCAGATTTATTTGCATCTTATGCAGAGTGTCAAAACAAGAATACAAACCACGGATCGATTCCACCAACATTACGACAACCGACTGTGTCCAAAGCATCTCGGTAAACCTGACCCGAGGTGCATGACTGCAGTCCTGCATGGCTGGTGTGACCCCAGGACTAGTTCGTTCAGGAAGGATCCAGTACACCCTTGTACACAAACTCACTGGATCTTCAAGTGGCTGCACTTTACAGTACGTTATGCCCAACCATACACCATCGTCTGTCTGAGAGGAACCATGCATGGCATTCATGTCCATCATGCTAGATGGCTGTGGGAACACACGGAGATGCGCGTGCACTGTGGCGCAGTCGCTGCCTGACGTGCTGTCGGTGGAAGAACAGACGCACGTGCAGCGGTAACTCACAAAATAAGGCTGATCTACAGTATGGTGTTCGTGTGTGTTTGCAGCGAGAACGCGCTTTATCACTCGGGGCTGCAACATTCTTTATGTAGCGCGTGAGACGGAAACGGTTTTTTTTGTTTGTTTGTTTGTTTCCCCCCCACACACACCTACACCGTGCATTTTCTCAACAAAATAAAAACAAAACAGATGCACAGAACCTCTATATTTGATATATCATGTGCACACATTTTATATAGAATGGATTAGGCATTAATAGCGTATATTGAATACCAACTTCACTGCAGCATGAAGGGGAATTCTGCACGAGCCCTGGCAGCCTATTTGTATCCACATGAAAGATTATTATTATTATTATTGTTGTTGTTGTTGTTGTTGTTATTATTATTAAGGTAAATAGGAGGGAAACACGCTGTGCATTCCTGCCCTGTTAGTCATCCTGATAAGTTAGTGTCTACTCCATGATGAATCAGTTGTAACGAGTGTGACTGGGATGTGAGGAGGCTCGTGAGAAATGTATAAATAACGGAAATAACGGTTCTGGTTTGAAAATCAAACGCAGCCCTGCAGGACCGTTGGCTGCAAGCAGCTGTTAATCTGTAACCAATTACAGTGGACGCTCTGGATCATGAAATGTAGCACAATCATCATTCATAACGAGCTCGATTTCAACACATCATCATCATCATCATCATCATCCTCCTTTCACGCGCAGTAAATTAGTGCGAATGTGTTGCTATGGATAATTCCGGTAGTTCGGGGAAAGAGAGAAAAAAAAATGGGGAGGAAAAGAAACGGAGTCGTGTCCAGAGGGGAAAAAGGAGGTTAAAGCTCTTCGGTTTCGATGCAGGAGGTTGGAGAAAGTTCACAGATGTAAACAGGGAGTGAATGTTTCGATGTTTGACGCGTAGAGAAAAGCGCAAACTTACCGGGATGCGCGTGGGCCCGGAGGAGCGCGCAGGCTGCCAGCGTTAAAGCCAGAATCCAGCAGCAGCAGCAGCAGCGACCCGGTTGCTGAAGCCTCGGCATGGCACAGCGCACATCGACAGCCGGCCACGGAGCAACTGTTGACTTGAGTTATCCTAAAAACGTCCGGTTTAAAAACAAACAAACAAACAAACAAACAAACAAACGCGTCCAAAACAAAGTGTAACTGTTTTTTTTATTTATTGTTTTAGCCAGATGGAAGCTTCGGATATCACTCGGGGAAAATTTCTGTCAAGTTCGTCCAGGAAACAGTTTTTCCTTCTTCTTCTTTTCTCTTTTCTTAAAGCCCCTCTGAGCGTTTACTCAAGCCGTTACTCCTGAGGTAAAAACAAACAAACAAACAAAACAAAACAAAACATGACATGACGGCGCGCGTGGAAGCTGGAGTGGATGAGATTTCGCTCGCGCGGCCAAAGCCAGTGAAGCGCGCGGAGTCGAGCGCGCGACGCTTTCACGCCAGAGCACAAGAGAAGGCAGAGTCGGAGGAGCAGCGGCGCTGGAAGCTCTCCATTCCGCCATCCAGGAAGTAGCCGAAGTGTGGCGGAGACTTTCAAACAGGCACTGGAGAAAAAAGGAGGCAGAGAGAGAGAGAGAGAGAGAGAGGGAGGGAGGGAGGGAGAGAGAGAGAGAGGGAGGGAGGGAGGGAGAGAGAGAGAGAGGGAGGGAGGGAGAGAGAGAGAGGGAGGGAGGGAGAGAGAGAGAGAGAGAGAGAGAGAGAGAGAGAGAGAGAGAAAGGCAGAGCGCGCGCCGCCGCCGGATCCTAGCGCCGAGGAATCGCCTGCACGTTTTATTTATTTATTTAGAAAGAAAAAATTTCACGGAAAGATCCTACATCCGAAACCGCACATTTCTCCTACTCTGCTTTAAAAAATGAACTGAAGAGTGCAACATGTGTAGTGATTCTCTCTCTCTCTCTCTCTCTCTCTCTCTCTCTCACACACACACACACAAAACAGGACACGAGCTCCAGATTTGCTTACTACATCCGGTCAAAATCCGAAGTGTGCGGAAACTGAACACAATCTCATAATAATTCCAGCACTGTCGAGGGGGCGTGGCCTCCCAGATAATGTGGACACGTTCTGGACATTGTCTGAGATGATGGATGCTTCTGAAGGGTCTCTCGGCAAAACAGAGCCTTGTGGTTATTACAGTCATGAGCCAAATTTAGCCAAATGTAGTATATTTCTCAAATGGCTGTAGCATTGAGGTGAATCTTGAATGCATATATTGAATTAGCTTTATACAGTCCTTGAGGGGGGTGCTCCTCATTTATTTATTTATTTATTTATTTATTTATTTATTTATTTATTTAGGGGGGGGGGGGGGGGGCATGTTAGAATACCTTTTGAGTATATTTGAAGCTGCCAATGTTTGGAACATACTGTGCATTATTTTATTAAATGCGTTATTCTTTTTATCATTCATTCATTTCAATTTTTGTCATTCACTTATCAACAAATTCAAGCTGCATCCATCCATCCATACGTTTTATGTACCGTGTGGAGCCCATCCCAAAGGACTCTGGACACAAGGTGGGGGATACCCTGGACAGGGTACCAACCCATTGCAGAGCACAACCACACACTATGGATAATTTGGAAGTGCCAATCAGTCTACAATACATGGCTTTGGACTGAGGGAAGAATCCGGAGTACCCAGAGGAAACCCCCAAGGTGTGGGGAGAGCATGCAAACTGTGCACACACAGAGCGGAGGTGGGATTCAAATCCACAACCATGGAGGTGCAAGGCAAATGTGCTAACCACTAAGCCAACCTAACACCCCCCCCCCCCCCCACCCCAAAGTGTATAAATATCCAAAATATTCAATAAACTGGGCATCACTGCCAGCTTGAAGGTCACTGGTTCAATCCTGATCTTGGGTTCTCCTTATGTCTCTCAATATTCTCTGGATTCTTCTCACTTCTCAAAAACATGGATTGGCTACACAAAATTGCCCAAAGGTGTGAATGTGTATGTATGGTACTTTCAGATGAACTCCCATCCCATCCAGGGTGTATTCCTGCCAGTGTTCCTAGGCCAGGCTCCAGATCTACCACAACCTTGACCAGCATACTGCTTTCGTGGGGTTTGTCACTGTATGCATATCTGAATTCTTAGAAATTGTTCTAAAGCATTTTTTATTTTTTATTTTAACAAATAAACTCTATTAGCCAGTAGCAAGTAAATTTAGCTGCAAACAGGGATTGACGACGACCGCGATAGTTGACTTAAATGCCAGTACACAGGAGTGCTACAAGCATTTGTCACAAAGCAATCAACTGAGCTACACATGATGCAGTAATTATACCTAATAACACACACAGATTACAATAATAGAGTAATATGAGTATCTGTGGGGTAATGGTTTATATTAAAAAGGTAATCACAGAATACATCTGGATATACATATGCATGCGCACACACTCTGAATGAGAGAGCTGAGGGGAGAGGGTGCACCGATGTTTCAGCTGATTTTGGATGAGTGGCATCTTTGGGATTTCTTAAGGACTGTAGTGAACAGGAATGGAGCGTAGGCCTTGTATTGTAGGTGTATTAAGTTCCATTATTTACACTACAGGCATTCAACAAGGACTTGCATTTAAAGCAGAAAGTCAGTGGAGTGAGATAAAGAATCGTAAAAACAGCCATGCGTCTCAGTTTGTGGTGTAACCACTGATGCTTTCTTAATAGTTCATTTCTCTTATCTATTGCCTTGCACTCGTCTCACACTTTATGTACTTTATGTAGTCCTGCGTACTGTTCTGTGCTGCACCATGGTCCTGAAGAAACGACGTATAGTTCCAGTGTACACAAGCTATATAGAGGAATGACAATAAAAACTCACTTGACTTGACATGGCTTGACTGTTAATAATGTAAAATAACAGAATGCACACTTTGGCAAAGCACCGATTGTGAGGTGGATTGCAATCGCAATCAAACATTTTCATGTCTTCCCCTTCGACCCGAACTACCTAAAGAAGTGGAGTTGAGCAGCGGCTGAGATGTGGAGCTCTTTCTAGGCCGTAAAAGCGTCACCAGTTGTTTTCCCAGTGCATGCTTGAAATGCTATCATTAATTTAGGCCTAGAAACACTTCCAAAAATGTCAAACTTCATCTTCCTTTCTTTTGGGGCGGATATGGTTATTACTGTATTAGATTGAGATGATCACTCACTTATATTGTTCTTAATTAAAACCAGAATTGGCCTCATGGTCAATTTCAATGACTGTGAGGCCAATTGCTTCTGATAGTTTCCTGACCTGGAATTGAGAGCCAGTTCACTCCTTGGTTCACTTGCTGGCTTTGTTCCAGTCCTGTTCTAACACGCCCTAATCGACTCCCCCTTGCCTTTTCACTTTGAGAGAAGCAGCTGCCACGTTAAAGACGTAAAAGCTGGTTCTTTTATTAAACCAAATTTAAACAGCCCCATTGTTTACCGTTCGATCGAAATCTACACCCTCAAAACACACGCACGCCTAAATGCTAACGAAGGAGGCGGAGCTTTCTTATCAACAGGCAAAATGATTGGCAGGCAGTCCGAGATGCAGCTTTGTAACATGTCGGTGGTCCGACAACTTCATCTATACATAACACAAGTTAATGACTTCCTCAGCTAGTTCGTTATCTAGATAATCAGATAGTTAGCTAGTCTCATTGTGGGTAATATTGTATGTACTGTATATTTGAAAGAAAACAGAGTCTACATAAACCCATGGGAATTATTTGAACTATATTGTGCTTCCTGTGGTTAAATCTGTCCTCACTGAAAAATATGTTTTCACTGACGTGCAGCTCCGTAAGTGGCCACTGGAGTGATGTGTTTTACTACCAAGCGGTGATGACAACCTTCATGTGTTTAACTATCTCTATAGGTAAAGTGCTCCGTGAATAAGGATTTCAAGGCTTCACGATAATAGTTTGTAAAAGAAATTTCTAAAATCTAGCTCATGTTTGCATGCAAACAAAGCAGTGTTGTGGGGGAGTGTGATGATGAGAGTGACTAGGGCCAAGGGTAATACACTTATCCTGGACTAGAGCTCCAGCTTCATGGGTATTTACACATTAGAAGCATACAAACGACACTGTGCATGCTTATGGCATGGAACGTCATTATCCAGCCTTTGTGCTTTTCACTGACTCACATACAAGCTGCTGTGAAAGCATTGCTCACGCACTCATTGCTGATCCAAGGTGAGTGTTATTCTGTAATCAGCCTTTGGACTGCTTACCACGGCAGGAATTCGATCAATTGTTTGCCAGAGAGTGTTTTATTCCCTTCATTCATACTTGAATTTGGTTGTAGTCACGTTAAGAGTGAACAGTAAATCACTGCACTGCTGTGTTCCTTTTCATCTTAAACATCCATCCATCTTCTATACCGCCTATCCTTTTCAGGGTCGCGGGTCATCTTAAACGAATACTCCTATGTTATCCCAATTATCCATCGCATGTGTAGCGTGTGTGTGATTACTACAGACATTCAAAGGCATTCAACACGGTACTTAGAAAAGGACAGAAAAATAATTTACTCAAAAACACATTTACACGGAAACTGAAGTTTAAGGGCAGTTTTTGAACAATGATAATAAATGTCTTAAATTCATGATTATAGGCCTGGTGATGATTAATCACGCTACCGTGGTAACAGCCACCAGAGACGGTAAAAACGTTACCGCTACAGGCCTACATGACTATATAGCGCAAATTCAAAGCTACAACCATTCCACTCCAACGGTAATGGCTTAGGATGAGACAGAAGTCATTCTGAAGCTGTTATTATGTTGTTTGAACGGTTTTCCAACACCAGCTGTACAATAAAATATTCCAGATACTTACAAGTTTTCTGGTATCCATGTGCAATCAGATCCACACTACTACTTTAGTTAAAAAAAATAAATAAATAAAAAATAAACTGAAAAACTAGTCCTGTCTCTGAAGATATAAATGAATCCGATACCTATTTAACTTTAATACAGCAAATACCTTTGACTTCATTATATAAATATGACTTCTATATAAATGAGTTTCTATGTCCCTAGGAATCACACGTACATTACAGATGTGGTAGAGAGAGGCCAAGTCCAAAAATTATTGGAGCAAAACTATTTGAAATAACATGCCCAGATCCAGACTCAATAGAAACACACACACACACACACACACACACACACACACACACACACACACACACACACACACACAGCCTGAATCATTTTATCAATATTCGACCACCTCTTTGATGCTGTGTAGGTTTGACCTTTTCATCGTCAGGAACCTTTTCAGCCTCCATGTGAAGAATAGCCTGTTCTGTTCCTCAGCACTGTAAGAAAACCTGGGCCAGGGCACTGTTTGTTCTCAAAGTATGTGTGTGTGTGTGTGTGTGTGTGTGTGTGTGTGTGTGTGTGTGTGAGAGAGAGAGAGAGAGAGAGAGAGAGAGAGAGAGAGAGACGGAGAGAAATCTGTTAAAAATGCGCAGCACATACACACATAACAGTACACAGTATGCTATACATACATGTGTGTTTTATGTGTGTGTGTGTGGGTGTGTGGGTGTGTGTGTGTATGTACGTATATAAGCAGACAGTTCAAAACTTCTGGAAAAATCAACAATGATAAAGTTTGAAAGAAAGTGATAACAATAAAAAAGTCTTTTTCATGATCGTCTCAATCTCCAGTGTATATCACCTGACAGACTTAGAACTGCTATGTCAAGAAGAATGTGGGGCAAATATTAACTGAAGTTATCCATAAGCTTCCCGAAACATGTGCAAAGACGTCTGAGACATTTATAAAGGTAAATGTACTGTATCTCAATAAGAACTGCATCAGGGTTGTGGTGGATCTGGAGCCTGAACACTGAATGAGAGGCGGGAACACAGCCTGCATGAGATACCAGTCTGTTGTACGGCACCTTGGGGGTAATTTATCACAGCCAAACTATTTATTGGAATATTTTGAGAGGTTGGTAGAAACCGGAGAACCTGAAGGAAAACCACGAGTACATGGAGAAAACATGAAACTCCATATATGTGAAACCCAAGCTCAGGATTGACCTGAGGAGCTGTTCGGTGGCAACACTAGATACCGCACCACGATTCCCCTGGCTTGTTTTTACAAGACAAGACAATAAAATTATAGCTGCAATCAGTGATCTGCAGGGGTCCAAGCACCTTTCGCAGAGAATTCCTCCAGTGGCCAATTCTTGCCTACACAGAACTTATGTCCTTTTAAATAGAACACTAAAAAGACCACAGATGAACATTATGTTCAACTTTCGCAACCATAGATCAATACTACCACTGTGAAAAGCCTGCTGAAAGCTACTTGGCTGATTTTGGACAATTTTTTTTTTAAACAAACCCATGCTGGTATGGGGTTTAGAATGAGTTTCTTGGGTAGGTTGGGCTATGCACAACTTTGCTAAAAAGATTAATTAATCAGGCAGATTGTCCATGACATCAGTTTGGATACCACTCGCCTCTTCACCACTTTCTCTCCACCAGAGGTCTAGATCCAACCCAACAACAAAACATACATTCTTGATGATATTTTTCTATCCTGTTCACTTCTCTCTCTCACTCTCTCTCTCTTTCTCTATGTTATTCCTCATCTTTTGTATTTTATCAGTTAACAGAGATGGATATTTTGTGGGACTACACATCTGTCAATGCTGAAATCATTTTCTGAAATCACAGATGCTGAAATAATTCCCTGAAACAGATTACTGTATTTAGGAAATGGGTTACGGTAATTTTTCGAACACAGATCAAAGGAACAAAACAGTAGCTTATTGTATCCCTTCAAAGGACTTCGTTGTTCCGAAATACAACTCCATTAATGGATTTAATTTTGTTCCGCAACTAAATGAATCGCACAATGACTAGTTCATTGACGTAAAAAAAAAAATTGAAGGGTCATTATTAACAAAATACGTGTGTTGTGTGGCAGTATACTAAAAAAAAAAAAAAAGCTTTTTTTTGGTAAGGTCATTTCATAAGTTGGAAATTATATCTGGAGGAAACCTTTCATGTTGAACAGGAAATGACTTTTTCCCCTGTTTTTTCTTCCTCCATAGCTGTTTGGCATTCTTTTTTTTCTTCTTCTAACGAGGTTCCAGAGACACAGCTATTTATATAGACGTACGTTTGTTTGTATTTATCATGTAAACAGTACAAAGATAAAGGAAAGAGGCCGTGCAGCAGATGGGAAATATGTGACTAATGTAATGAGCTTTGCTTTACAGATCGGTTAAGAATGAACGATAAATCTGCTGTATGTATGCAGCCATTCTAATAGAGTTGACCTTGTCAATGCAAACTAATAAACAACGCTATGACTACTTAATTGTAAGACTGAAACAAATGAACGACTGAATGGTTAGAGCTAAAATGGGCAGTGGATGTTTAATGGTAAAGTTCTGGATGGATGGATGAATGGGTTCTGCACTAGACAATGGAAGGTTGTGAGTTTGAACCCTCTGGCTGCCTGAGGACCCTCTTTGTCCCTTTGGATAAGGACGCCTACCAATTAAACACATGCAAAAGGAAAATCAAGTGAATATGAAGCTACTATTGATGGCTTACTCTCCAGTTTCTCCTATTTAAAACATATTAATTATTAACCTTCAAACTGGTTTTGCCAAATCACCAAATGATTGCGTAATAATTCTGACTAATTCTGAATAATTTCCTTGCACCTCCAGGGTTGGGGGTTCGATTCCAGCCTCTGCCATGTGTAGCAGTTCTCCCCCTGCTTTAGGGGTTTCCTCTGGGTACTCCGGTTTCCTAGTCCAATTCAAATGCATGTATTGTACGCTGATTGTCACCTCTAAATTGTCCGTAGTGTGTGAATGGGTGTGTGAGTGTGTGTGCGATTGTGCCGTGCAATGGGCTGACACCCCGCCCAGGGTGTCTCCCACCTCGTGCCGCAAATTCCCTGGGATAGGCTCAAGGCTCCCCTGTGACTCTGTGAAGTATAGGCGATATGGAAAATGGATGGATGTATGAAACCATGGCATACAGTTTGATCTATTCTGTGGGTCTCTTGAATTAAGGAGTCTCAGCTTACACACTAAAAACAGGCACTCATTCCTCAGTCCAAACCGATGCCTTACTCCTCATTCCCTACAAACATCAAAGTGCATTATGGGTATTCTTTCTTCACTAACATAGTGCAATGTATTGTTGAATTTTTAAATAAATGGGATATTTACCACTATGTCATTGGGTACAACCTCCCTAATCAGTGCACCATATTGTGATAAGAGGATTTTACTTGGACCAAAAAATCCATATAGTACTTCTGGGATTTTGTCGGCCAGTATCATTTCACCATACACACAATATACTTAAATCATACACTGTGAACTCGTCTACATATAATATAGATTTTTCTAAAATATCATTAACTCAGGGCAGCACGGTGGCGCATTGCCGCCTCACGGATCCCTGGTTCGATCCTGAGCTCAGGTTCCTGTCTGTGTGGAGTTTCGCATTTTCTCCCTGTCTTCTCTGTGTGGGTTTCTGGGTTCTCCAGTTTCCCCCAACCTCCCAAAAACATGCCGATGAAGATGAATGAATCATTCGTTTAATCTGCATACTGCACTTTTCAACCGAAAGGAAAGTACACACATGACCAGGTTGGAATGTCATAATAATTGTCCATTTTAAAAAGGGAAAAAGATTAATGACGTTTGGTTCATATTGAAAGTAAAGGCTGCAAAAATATACTAATACTAAAATTCTCTTGACATGAATCGACACATCAACCATCTTAAAGCTACAATAAAGCACGGTGTAGACACTGGGCAGAGGACGTGGGTGGAATTACTACTGGCTACAGTGCAGTTTTATGACGGGAAGTCTGTCCCACACAGATGTTACTTCATTTATCAGGCATCTGGATGGCAGCAAATCAATATCTTCGCTTCCATCATGCCACATGTGTTCGATTTAAACAAGGCATGTCATTTTTGATAAAGGATAGTGAAAACTTTTCTGTCCTGGCTGACAACTTGCATTAAAGGCTTCATGAAGTTCACAGATGCTGACACACTCCTGAGACTTCTTTCGTACTGGTTTGTAATTGGTATAAAATGACTGTAGTCTGGTTAACTGACTGTTTAATTAATTGCCCTGTAATGTGAGAAGAGCACTGTTCTCCGGGGAAGGCTTTGCTAAGATTTACTGTCCTTTTTGCTAGATGTCTATAATAAATAAATGTAAAAACAACAAACGAACAAACCTATTTTATATGGGCTAAATTGCAGAGCTTCTTTTATTAGGCTAATGATTATTCGGTTTGGTTTATGCACAGGCTATTAAAAAAATCACATATATATAAAAAAAAAAACTCGCCTTTTATGTATGTACTTTTTTGAGTCATAATAATTATAACAATAAAGTAAAACAGTCTTCACGTGGAGGACAAACGTCAACGCTGCATCTTTCCGTCTAACCATAGAGCCTTAAAACACATGGGATATGTAGTTCCAGCTTCAGCATTCCCTATTTCCTAGAAGGCCGTTAAGACAACAACTCCCAGAATCCCTCACTGACCTGTGCACCGCTTACACAGACCGTGAGTACACGCTATCTGCTTGTCAAATGTGTAGCGATTTCAGCACTCTGTGGCACAATACACCATTTCTGAGATTACGCGTTTATTTTGAGAATCTGTATCTTGTCGCGAGAGTGAAATGGCGTTTGATAACTTTATAATCCTTGAGTGACGATAGAATTAGTGATAGTTTCACTTCCGGGATATAAAGCTAACGTTGTTAGCATCAGTTCCACTCATTCCACCGTGAAGCCCAAATCTCTCCCTTTCGGATAAAGAGTGCACTACATAGGGTGCACAAGTCACTATTCCAGACCGAGAGTAGTGCACTTATATACACAGTAAGGACATTTAGGACTCAGCAATGTAGCAAAGCCAGATTGAAATACTTACCGGTCATAATTAAGGATAAAAATGGTAGTAAATCTATTTTATGTTTTTTAAAATTTTATTAAAAAAAAAAAAATTGGTTAAGGTTGTTGAGAATGTTCTGGTGCATTTTATTTCAGCTTTAATGCGCTGTTGTATAATTGATCCTGGAGTCCACCTGCATTTAAACAAACAAACAAACAAACAAACAAACAAACATTTCACTTGTACTCCATCCAGTGTTCATGACTGTGCCCTCCTCCATGTGAAGGTTATACCCCTACACAGGCTCGGGGAGTAATGGAATACATGTAACAGCGTTACATAATCAGGATACAAAACAACTGGTAACTGTAATCCGTTACAGTTACGTCAAAAAACAAACAAACAAAGTAATCAGATTACAGGTACATTTTGTAAAATAATAATAATAATAATAATAATTTAAAGCCAAAGAAATCAATCTTTTGACATAACACAATATACAGATACATCTGAAAAAACTTCATTTGTTTCCGTA
The DNA here is from genome assembly GCF_001660625.3 of Ictalurus punctatus. Classification (NCBI taxonomy): domain Eukaryota; kingdom Metazoa; phylum Chordata; class Actinopteri; order Siluriformes; family Ictaluridae; genus Ictalurus; species Ictalurus punctatus. Next base: position 16,255,683 of record NC_030436.2, read on the forward strand.
ATTTAATTCAAAAAGTGGAACGTTCATATATTCTAGCTTCATTACACATAAAGTGAAATATTTCAAGCCTTTTTGTTTTTTTGGTTTTAATCTTGAAGATTACGGTTTACAGCTCATGGAAATCAAAAATCCAGAATCTCGAAATATTAGAATAAAGAAGCTCGGTAATCGGTGATTTGTCATTGGGATTGGTTGTTGAGAAAAATGCTAATCAGTGATTGGTCATTAGAACAATGGCTCGTCACTCAGTCAGGGTTTACCCTCCTTGGGGAGGGGGGTGTTAGGGTTAGGGTTAAACCTAAACCTAAACCTAACCCTAGGAGTGACATGGAGTCGACTGAATCTGTTCTCTCATAACTCATAACCAGCAGCTGTGATGTGAGCTGGAGAAATCTATCAAGTGGAGCTGTCTCAAAAAGTAACTAGACTTGAGAGTAGGGTCTTTTTAAAAAAAAAAAGAACTCGCGGCAAGTGTCTAAAAAACTCACCTAATCCAACGACAAACTCACAAAGTTAACAGCACTGGTAATGTGTGCTCAAAAAGTTGCTAGAAATCACTGGATGATGTCTGACTAATTTGCATATTCATTGGATCACCATGATACTTTGCATATCAGAAAGTGTTATATGAAGAAGGAAGATTTTCTGAAGGCAATTACAATAGAATAGAATGGACTAAAAAAAAAAAAAAAAAAGATTACGACTTATTTGTTATGGAAAGAAGTCGTCTTTAGTCATTCACCAAGCAGATTTACATCTTTTTTTTTTTTTCCATCCACACTGAAATGCAGATGATAGGAGTATGCTGAACATGTGCAGATGGCGGACACTATCCGAGACAGGACTGTTATTGCAGTTTATGCTGTTCACCCGGCTTGAAGTGATGCACGTCAGCAAAAATGGTGACAGGAATGGGTTGCACGTATGAATACAAAGTACATGCAGCAGGAATGCAGTGTTTATATTGTACACGGCTGTGTTCAGTAGTAAACGAGTGAAAAAACCAGCACTAACATGGATGTTATGGAGCTAGATCGTGAGTCATTCGGATTTGAGATCAAAAGACGAATATGAGACGACAGATCAGAATTTCAGCTTTCCTTTCCTGTTATTTACATCTAGATGTGTTAAACCACTTAGAACATGGCACCCTTTGGTGGCAGACCACCCAATTTTTAGGTCAGCAAATGTATAGGAGCAAATAGAGTTAAAGTAATTGACAATTTCATACTTGAGTCATTCATCAGAAGTTATGAAAAAATGTATATTTTAGGAACCACTACATTCGCTTAACCCTGTTTGCTGAACACTTTCACCCCGTTGAGATATTTGCATTATTCCATAAGTCAACAGGAAGGATATTCAACAGGAAGTTGCGTCATCCATATTTCCTGAAGATCACAGGAAGAAGTACCTTCTCTCATTCTTTATTTTAGATGATATTGATTGAAAGTAATACATTGCTACTCAAATTATGGACTGGAAGTAAATTCTTTATTTCAAAAAATATTTGAAGTAAATCATTTGAATGATGAACCACAAATTCTATGGAAAAAAAGTATATATATATATATATATATATATATATATATATATATATATATATATATATATATATATATATATATATATATATATATCCTGAACCCTGTTACACATTTAAAAGCCAAAGAAATGGTTAAGCAAATTGTTAAATTGGAAAGGAAAAATGGCATCAATGTACGTTTAAACCTACGATTTTGCGTGGACACACAGCTTTAACAGTGCAAAGAATCGTGGGAACAAAGTGTCAGTCAGTTCCTTTAGTAAAAAAGAGTACTTTGAAGTACACATGGCTGGTGTGAGTGTTCTGCGTAGGCAACATTGCTTCAGGATGGAACATATGAAGCTGAAGAAGGGAACATATGAAACTTTAGCACTGTGGCCTTCAATAACATGGCATTAGGCACCGTGTTATACAATTTCATGGACTCGAACATGTCTTGGCTGTTTGAGAGCTTTGGTGTTTAACAGTAGGGAAATTCCATGTGGTGCTGCAGGGCTGGAGTCCAGCCTTCGGGTGATTTCCCTGCGCTGAGAGATGAGTTGGATCTGTCCTGCACTGCAACCTGTTTCTTCCATTAAGTCAGCAAAGCAGTCAGTTGAACATTGCGATGTTTTTAGTGAGTATTGCGGAGGCACGTCGTCTGAAAACAATATTTACACACATTTATTCTCAGCTCAATCTAAATAAAGTAAATCAGCCTTTTTACATTGTTTCCTAAAGTAGCATGATAAGTCTGTTAAAAAAACAAACAAACATTAGTTAACATGAATTAAAAGTTTCATTGGAATTATAGTTATAGCTTGCGCAGATATCAAACAATAAAACGGTGGGCGTGAGCGTCCCTTATTTTTATGTTTGCCGGTCAAGTAAATGTTTCGTGTAAATATTAGAAATATTATTTCTTTGTTGAATGATCTCCTTTTTGTCATGCTTGAAGTTTTGCTGACTGGAATTGAATTACATTTTGGGGGGGTTGGGTTTTCGATTCCCGCTTCCACCCTGTGTGCGTGGAGTTTGCATGTTCTCCCCGTGCTTCGGGGGTTTCCTCCGGGTACTCCGGTTTCTTCCAACAGTCCAAAGACATGCGCTGTAGGCTCTAAATTGTCCATAGTGTGTGAATAGGTGTGTGAGTGCATGCGGGATTGTGCCCTTTGATGGGTTGGCAGCCTGTCCAGGCCTTGGGATAAGATCCAGGCTCCTCGCACCCCTGTGTAGGATAAGTGGTCCAGAAAATGGATGGATGGATGGATGGATGGATGGATGGATGGATGGACATTATTGTGCTAAAGAAAATACTAATGAACTCATTAACACTTTTAAACATTGTGAAAATGTTGTCCATCATACTTGCACGTACCTTTTTATACATACTGTATAGTTTATCAATGACTCAAAGAGAAGACTTGAGCTGCAAATCTCATAAACCCGTATGTTATTCACAACAGAACACAGAAAACATATCAAACGTTTAAACTGAGGAAATGTCCCGTTTTTAGGAAAAAATAAGGCCATTTTGAATTTGATGGCCGTAACACGTCTCAAAAAAGTTGGGACGGGGGAAACAAAAGACTGGGAAAGTAAGATTTGTTAGAGTTGCAAATCATCGCATTCTGTTTTTGTTTGCATTTTACACGGCGTCCCAACTTTTTTTTTGTTGTACATTTAACTAGCCTTTAACAGTATTCCGTACAGAAAGCTATTAGCACCACTCATAGGATTCTGCTTACTCACCTATATTAAATATTACATACAGTGCAGAAAATATTGTGAATAAAGTCAAATCTGTGTGTTGTTTCTTATTATGAGCTCACTGAATAACAAATCTAAAATCATTATGTAATAATGTAAGCTGTATTATATAAAATCCGTAAGAATTTTGGCTGGTTCTATATGATAAGCCTTTCTTATTCATTTCAACTGGCAATTAATTTACATCTTTCAAGAAACAAACTAACAGAATAGGACAATTTTATACTTCTTTTATAATCTAATAATGAGACAATATTAGACAAATCTGGCTATACATTTATGGCAAAGTGTATATCATTGTTCCAAATAAGGGAGTCAGTGTTGTGCCTTTTAAATAATTGATCTAAATGTCATTTTTTCCTCATCAGTAAAGCACTATATAGATTATCTGTTGTGTTTTGTACTTTTCTACAGATTTAAATTCGGTTTAGAGAGCTCAAATTTAGGAGTAAAGTAGAGCAGTGTGATTACTTTTTTTTTTTTTCTTAGAGAAAGTAATGAGTAAAGCAATACCATTACACTTTGAGAGACATAATTAGTAATTTGTAATAGATTACTTTCTTTGACTTACTGCCCCAAAATTGGTCATGCATAATAAAAGGGGTTGGGCTATAGAGCAGGAAATTAAATCCCTGTTAATAAATAAACCTACATCCATTTTTCACCCTGAATTGTCCACACACTCCACCCTTAAGGCAGATTTAGAGGAAAAAAAAATACAGAAATTGAAGGAACTGTATTTGCAGTGTGTGTATACAGCACATGAATATGTGTATAAGAGTAAAATGTGTTTGCTCTATCCTGACTTGCTGACTTGCACAGAGTAATACACTGACTTCATTTTGCCATTTCCCCTCTGAAATGGCCATCGCCATCTTAAAGGCTGTTCCATTACTTCAGCTCAAGTGAAGTTTGACCTCATGGAGGCCCGAGGGATTGAGTCAACACCGCTATAGATTTCAGCTTCAGAACTCACAGAGAAAACATAGTGTTGTAGCAAAAAAAAAAAGAGAGAAAAGCTGTTTATTAAAGCACACAGGTGCAAGAAATATAACTCCATGATTTGTAAAGAATAAATCAAGGACAGGGCATTCTGTTATAGGAAACTAAACAACAAAGCTGATTATTTGCCAATGATTAGAAGAATGAAAATTCATACTTATGGAGAACAATCGTTCTCTTCAAGCCTCTCTCTTTTATCCTCTTTCATAAGGTTAATAATATAGCTTGTCGCTTTATCAGGAAACCACACACGAACTCTATCCAGAAGACTTTCCCATGTTGGAAAACTTAAAGCTTTACCTCTGACTCTTGCAAAGCATTGACACTGGAGACTCCTTCCAAGAATGCAAAATCATCGTTTAAAAACAAAAACAAAACATCAGCACAATAACGATTACAGACATTTAAAAACACGTGATGTTTATGTGAAGCATCCACCGTCCAAGTCCCGGCGTAAGTTGTGTAAGAAAGCGCTCAATAGTATAAATGTTGCAGACAGAACTGCTGTCAGAGCTGCTGTTGTAGAAAATAAATCCGCACCTTCTGACCAACAGAATCGAGTATTCAAGCATGCTGTTGTATCATTGGAAAATGAAACATATTCGTCTAATTGAAATTGGGATTTATGTAGATCTTTCATTTATTCTTGTATAGGTTAATCAGTATACATGGGCTAGAACTTTAAGACGTGACCGCTCAGGGCCTGACTTACTAGCAGCTTCCACAGATTTGCAGGTTGCATCTTTCACAAGGGCAAAGTAGCCCATGTGTTGTCCGTTTTGCATCTTTGCCTTAATCACTACGCAAAATTTCGGCCGTTTCTAGGTAAAAGTGCAAAATCCAGTGTGGTGTCTATGCAAATCAATTACTTCCGGATCTTTCAACACCTGCAGTGTCATTTACTGCAGCATGAAGGTCTCTTTGGTAATGACAACTGTGTGTAATGTAATACAAACAAATGGCAGGTATTAAACTTGTGCGATCCTGTTTATGCCATTTTGTAAATGAAAAGCAAAAATTAAAGCCCTGTTTCAAAGTTTTTTTAAATGATGAACGAATGAAAAAAAAATAAAAAATTATGCCCTCAGAACCAAGACAATGTTAAGTTAGTTGTATATTTTTCGTTACATGGACGTGTTGATTTTGTGATTTTGTGTTCACACCGGAGTTGTACTGAAGATTTTTGACGCTTTTTTTCACCGCCTTGATCTGAGCTAGACCTGGCTACCGAGAACATTTAGTCCAGGGGTTCCCAAACTTTTCCAGCGCAAGGCCCACCATATGTCATTAACATTTGACCGAGGCCCCCCTTTTGCAAGATGTCTTTAAAACACATTAAAAATACAGACTTCTGAATATATCCCCCTTTTTTTTATTTACATCTTACATTTAATTACATCTTCCATCTTTACATTAGGAATTGATTGTGTGTGTGGCTGTCTGAGAGTGAGAGAGAGAAAACATACTCGTGGGAGGGATGGGCTTGGTGGCTCCGACCAAATTGTTGAGGCCCCCCGGGCGCCCTCTGGCGGTCCCCAAAGGGGTCCGCGGCCCCCGCTTTGAAAACCACTGATTAAGTCCACATAAAAACCTCATTTAAACATCGGGTCTTCCTCTTAAACAATCATCCTTTGTAAATCACCAACGGCACACCTGCTACCAGCTATTTTATCCTACTCTATATGTATAAATACTCTATATGTATAAATTAGAACCGGAGTTAACAAATGTATAGATGTAAACAGCGAAGTAACTAAAATGAGGCTTTAATGCGATGAATACACCATAACTTGCTATAACTCACTAGAGCAAAAGCATCCATTAGTCGACCTTGCCGAGCATTTTCACCGCGCGCACACACACACACACACACACACACACACACACACACACACACACACACACACACACACACACACAGAGGTGCATGAATAGGATTTGAAATAATAGGAACGTCTGAACGAAGCTTTAACAATACCCACATTATGAGCGCTATTGTTATTACAGTAGCTCGGTGGAATCAGTCAGAAAATCATTGTTCCTGCTAATGGAAATGGTAATTACCTTTAATGCACAGTAGTGCAGGCTATATCATGGAAATTCTCACCTCGTACAAAAATATGTGGTCCTGCAGTGAATTGTGCATTGTTAAAAGCCTTGGATAAAACCGTTACATACGGACAAACTGCGTTCGGCTTGCTTTTTTAAAAATGTATTTTATATTTACATGACTGTATGTTTTGCTTAGGCGATGATCAGGCGTGTTTAGAACAGGTGACCAGAGGGCGTGTGTGTACGTGTGTGTATCTGTGTGTCCAGCTGCATTTTTAATTAGAGCAACACGATTAGATATATTTTAATTATCTCCAACGCAGTGGTGCTGTTGAGAGATGTCACATGGCTCCTCCTTTTAATGTCCACCATCTGTCTACTTTATAAAAAAAAACAAAAAAAACAGAGGGAGATAGAAAAATGCTCACACACACACACAGACACCTGTCTCCTCCAAACCCTCCCGGTCGTCTAGAAAGGGACGACACCTTTCACATCTTTCCCTTCCTGTTTGCTACATTGTTCCCTTTTCTATTTCCGCATACCTGAGCTCACACACGCTCACGATTGGCTACTGTCGCTGTGATTGACAGGAGAAACAGGAGGAGTATGTCATCCCTCCCACCCAGACAGTACAACTAATATTGCTCCATTGGAAAATCTTAACCATGTCCTGAGTGCCATTATCAGGATTTGAACTCACGATCTTCCAATGATGTGAGCGTAGAGCCTTCTATCTTTCCCCAGTCTTTCACCTCCAGTCCCCTGCACTGTATATAGTGTTTTCTTTCCTCCTCTGACACTCTTATAACCTCATTTAGGACTCGTGTCAGGTGCAGAGAAATCAGCCAAATTTACGAACACCGCCTTAAATAATACATATTTATACACTATTATTTCCTCTAGTGCCACTGCGACACATAGACTCTTTACTCTTCTTTGACAGGAACAGCGTCCCATAGGCTTAAGCTTAAGTCATGTCTCCACAAAGAGAATATGTGTGTGTGTGTGTGTGTGTGTGTGTGTGTGTGTGTGTGTGTGTGTGTGTGTGTGTGTAATTTTCTGAGCCGTGCACCTCCCTTGCTCATAACTGTACGTGCAGATTTGCCGACAGAGATGCATAATGCAGGAGCGCCGCCATCAATTATGCAGCATTTATTCATACCACAGCAATACCTAATTGATTTGATTCTCTTTGCTTCATGTATTATTGAGCAGACGGGTCCCCGTGTGTGTTTTCTCTCTGCCTCTGGATGTTGCCATCGGCCACAGAGTTTTACACAGACGCTTGAAATTGTCAAACTCCGGCTCGAAATTGCCCTTTGTCTTTTTGGCCATGATCTTCAATGACAAGATATGTGAGGTTAGATGGGTGGATACTGAGCTTTACTGAGCATTCAAAAGCTTCAGCAACCAAATGTTGAACAGTGATGAAACGTTGAATTACGGTACATGGACATCTTCATTTTGAGCCGTGTCACAAATGGATGGTGTTTGGGAGTAAAATACAGGGTTTCGAAGGAATTCGAAGATGTTAAACATGAACAAAATATTAGGCAAAATCAATAGAAACATAGTACATAAAGTTAATATAATTCTAACTAGTCTAGAGAGAGAGAGAGAGAGAGAGAGAGAGAGAGAGTTCAGTGTGATGCTTGGTTGACCATGTAATGATGTTTGCTTCAATCATTTTAGGAGACTCTCATATCTGTTTACTTACTCACATTCGTACCTACTTAATTACATTTGTACCTATTTATTTAGTTATTTATTTACTTACCTGCTTCCAGTCCCCTCTGAAAGTATTGGAACAGCAAGGCCAATTCTATTGTTTATCATGATACATTTGGGTTTGAGACAAAAAGGTGAAAAGGAACTGATAGATAAGAATTTGTTAAACTTAAAACGTAGCACCTTTAGTGGCAGACCACCCAATTAAAATTTTTTTTTAAACATGAGCAAAAGTATAGGAACAAACAAGTATTTTTAAAGTAAATTAAAAATTATTTGGTTGCATATCGTATTGCTTGCAATAACTGCATCAAGCTGGTGAGTCACTGACATCACCAAGCTGTCGCATTCTCCTTTTGCGTTGCTTTTCTAGGCTTCCACTGGAGCTTTTTCAGTTGTTTGTTTCGGGGGGGTTTCTCCCTTCAGTTTCCTGCTCAGGAGGTGAAATGCTGCTCAACTGGGTTAAGATCTGGTGATTGACTTGGTCAGTCCTTCCATTTCCCCCTGATGAAGTCGTTTGTTGTGTTGGCGATGCTTTTTGTGTCACTGTCTTACTGCATGATGAAGTTCCTCCCAATTAGATTGGATGCACTTCTCTGTAAATTGGAAGACAGGTAGACTTCTGAATTCATTCTGCTGCTACCATCATGAGTTAGTTACATCATCAAAAACAGATTAGTGAGCCCGCTGAAGCAGCCAAGCAAGCCCAAGCCATGATACTTCCTCCTCCATGCTTGGCTGATGAGCTTCTATGTGTTGGATCATCAGCCGATCCTTTCTTTCTCCACACTTTGTCCTTTGGTAGCAGAACTTTTGTGGCTCACCTCTGTATTTCTTCGCTAATTCCATTCTGGCTTTCTGATTCTTACTGCTGATGAGTGGTTTGCATCTTATACTCTATACTTGAAGTCTTCCTCGAACGGTGGATTGTGATAACTTCACCCCTGCCCTGTGGAGGTTATTGGTGATGTCACTGACTCTTGTTTTTGGGTTTTTCTTCTAGGGCTGAAACCAAGAGTACACATTCAGAGATATTAATTCTTTAAACAATCAATTTAACACGGCGCACCTAGGCGGCAAGAAACACGGCACCTGTTCCAATATTTTTGATCACTTGAATAAAATGAGTAGGTTCAAACAAAAGGTGCCATGTTCTAAGTGGTTTAACACATCTAGATGTAAATATCAGGAAATGAAAGCTGTAATTCTGATCTGTCGTCTCATATTCGTCTTTTGATCTCAAACTCAAATGTCTTTAGTGTATAGCAAAAAAAAAAAAAAAGGAATCGGCCTTGCTGTTCCAATACTTTCAGAGAGGACTGTACTTACTTTCTAACCAACTTATTTACTTATATCTAATTTATCCTTGGGAAGAAGTAGTAGCACCTACTTACTAACTTTCTTACCTACATTCTTACTTACTTTCTTTCTTTCTTTCTTGCGTATTTATTTACTTTATTACTTACTTATTTAATTTCTAATATACTCACTTACCTATTTATTTATATCTGCTTTTACATTCCTAGCATTTTCATATCTTTATCACTGTATCATACCTTTAAAAAAAAAAAAAAAAAAAAAAAAAAGTATATTTGGAGAAATAAAATAGACTAAAGTCATGTTTTGTAAATTTTTTTAATTTGAGATTTTTTAAACAGTGACCCTAAAGCACAGTCATGCATAGCTGTTTTCTTGTATCAAAATTCAGCTTTAGCTCGAGACCAGTTCAACTGAAACCCCGCATTGCTCATATAAAAGTAGCTTGTTCTGGTCTTACATAATAATCCAGCTATTTCTTTTATTTTAGTGGTCTGATCTCTTGTCAAATCTCCCAGGCCTCTTTATCCCGACCAAAGTGATTCGTCTTGTCCTTTATGTGCCATTCAGGACAAGACACCTTGGTCTGAAAGCCTCTTTTTAGGACTGACTCGCCAGGATATAAACCACAGGTCACTTTCCTTCATCACAATTTTAAAGCTTCTTTCCTTCCAAAGGGCCCAAGAGGACAAGAGGGGGGCTTTTTTTTTTTTTTTTAGTTGACCTTTAAAGGTGAACGGCCAGCACGGTGCTTCCTTTCTCCGCCTTTGGCTTGTGTGTGTGTGTGTGTGTGTATGTGTATGGATGTGTGTGTGCTGCAATGCAGTGTCCTGTGCCTCAGATTCTGTCTCAGAGGCTGAATATCAAAATGTTCCTGCTCTTCTTTTTTTTTTTTGGCTATTTGTGGAGATGCTGATTTGGGCCCCGCAGGTTTCGATAGAGAAAGCGAAAGATGGATGGATGAGAGGAGAGGGGAAAGTGTGTGAAAATGAGAGATTGTAATAACAGCAATTTCTTTACAAAGTGTCTACTGTGTGATTTTTATTTATTTATTTTTTTTGGATTATATTTTCATACCCACAGCCTACAGTAAGCGTCAGACAACCCATTTAACATGCACCTTAATAAATTCACTTATCAGCATCCAGCTCCTTTTCTGTGTAGGCTGTAAATTATACCTCAGAGGTAGCATGCAATTAACAAAATCACAGCTAGTTTTCAGTTCGTTACAGTTGCCGTATAATTACTCAATAGCATCTGTTCACTTTAATAGGTAGTGTAGGGACAAACCTAAGTGAGCATCATGACTGGCATGTTTACTCACGGGTCAGTAACGGCGGTTGGGTGAGTCATCACATGCTATTCACCAACAATGTGTGTTTGTTATGATGCCATCTCGGCACGAGGCAAGATGTAAATGGCAGAGCTACAAAGGCGAGTGACTCGGCTTCGTCTGCCTGCTGTCCGAGCGCCGTTTATTTTCTCCTAATCCCGTTCGATACAAAAGAGCTCCAGTCGGCAGTCGCGCCAACAAACTCGGAGAGGAAGAGAAAGTTTTTTGTGCTGCCGGTGTATCTGATGGACACGCCGATAAGGATTACCGAGTCCACCAGGACTTCAGGACGTGCAGGAAAACCGACGGAAGTCTACTGTTTTCAGCTTATGCTGACGCCCAGGAGACGCGAAAGACTTCGGATTGGCTCAGCCAATCCTTTAAACCAGACCCAACTGCTCTGAATTTAAGGGATAGTCACTCTCGTTCAGCCAGGATCCCATTTTCAGCTTAGTGGCAGCTGCGCATCTGCTTAACTTTTTCGTCTCACCAATATTTCTAGACGACTTGATCTATTTATTTGAAATATTTCTTTTATGTTGTATACAATTAAATAGTTTTCCGTTCGGTCTATAGATTGCGATAGTGAAACAGTCTCTCGTTTGAAAAAGTGTCTCAGTCTACATGAAAATCCCCACATGAGCACACCAGCCTTGTGATAGTACGTCATAAACTATCATATCAAACGACATCATGTGAAGAGCTGCATATTGAGTGAATGTGGAAAAACACCAAGATGGTTAAAACAACAAAAAAAAAGTTACAATCCCAAGGATTTGTGTGTGCGGACTGATGATAAGGTGGAACTATTGCTTAAGGTTGCACTCGAATACAAAATGTTCGCCCAGGGCTTTTCTAAAATCTCTGTTTGTGGTGTAGTTTGCAGCACCAGAGCATTGGAATCAGCAGCGTTGCTTTGCATATCATATTCTGGCGACTCCGCAGGAGCGTGTAAACAATAAATGAAAGCGAAATGGCAAACAACTTATCAAATAAGAAAATACAGAACACAAACTAACTAACAACCCGGTCAGGAACTGTGATAAACACTTTAAACACGTGTGTGGACAGGGCTTAGTGATGGTTGTTTTTTTTTTGTTTTTTTTGGTCTTCATATTAAATTTTCACATAGCAGTGGTTAATGGAAATTTTAAATGGCTGTCTGTGTTGTTTAATCCCTCAGCATATTTTCTTTAATTTTCTGGAAGTTTCCATTAATGTTAATTACGGGTCAGCTAGGTGGTGCAGGATCTCAAGAATACTTTCAAAGATGAGCTCATTCAGTGTAATGAGAACAGAATAGAGGTGATTTAGTGTGTTCAACTGAAAACATTTTGGGCATAAAAGTGTAAAAAGAAAAGTGTATCTCTGCTTTAAGAGTGGAATTAACATCCAGTTGGTGTTCTTACTAAAATGTCTGTCATTATCGGGGAAAAAAAAGGCTATTAATAGTATTCATACTTTGTAGTTGGCCAAGGGATGTTCCATAACGTGAAATATAACTATACATTTATAAAATGTATGTCAATCTTTACTAACCACATGTAATTACTGGCGCCAGATGGGGCCAGAGGTTTTTTTAAAAATCATTTTAATCATTCATTCATACAAAATCTGATAAATTCACTCTTGCTTGTTTACATCACTGCACATTTAGTACGAGTGCAGATTGCAATATTAATGAAGTGATTTCTTTGAATTAGCAGTAATTAGGCTAATCTAAAAACTAGACCGGTTCTATCTCTAGGCGTATACAGTTCCTCAGGCCTAACTCGTCGTTCTGCCTCACATGTCTCCGCACGGCCTTATCCTTTTTGCATGAGAATGCTGCCGAGCTGATATATTATCATATTTGTGTGTTATCTCTTGTAGCTGGTGGGTGTGAATGCCACGCTGAGCAATGATTAGAAATATCAGCCTTTGCAAAATGCCACATTTCTGTATATCACGCAAAGAATGGAACCAGAGGCAATAAACGCAATGAAGCCTGTCTAATTAAATTCCTTCACATGTAACCATTACTTATTTTGTATCAGGAGGAGGAAACTAACCCCCCCTCCCCAAAAAAAAAAGACCCCCCCCCACCAATTGTATTATTAATACATTAATTAAATTGTAATGTAAGGATGGTGTGACTAAATTGGGTTGAGGGTTTCGTGGCTCTTCACTGCATTTATTCTGCTTGGGTGAGCGGTGAACAGTAGTGTACATTGGGCAGTGTGTGTGGAGTGTGTAGTGTACATTTGTGTGTCTTGGGAAAATCATGCTTAGAGGAAAGTTTAAAATAATTGTTGATAATATCAGCCTGGCTGTTTTTGACTACAATACTTTCTACAGCTTCTTACTCGAAAGGTTATTCGATTTAGAATAAGGCTTGATGATGAAACATTTCACTTTTCCAGGTGAATATATTCCGTATGTCTTAACCATCGCCATGCCTCTAGGCTAAGCGGTGACATATTTACCTGAAGTATTTCCATCCACAGCTTGGAATCGAAACGCGTTTGCTACCATGCGATTGTTCATAACATGCATGCACCTTCTGTAAGACTAGCACATATGAATGTTGGTACTGGTGTATACTCTATGCAGTGAGGATGGGATGTTGCGTGATCATAAATATTGATGTTTTGCGGCCGCTTTTCTTCCACTACACGAGTAGCTTAGAATAAAAATAAAGCTATGCTATGCCTCTTGTTCTCAATTCAAGCCAATCGTAACAGTCTGAACTCTGCTGTGTGAAATGACAGGATGTCAGAACAGTTCAGCTGCAATCTGATACGGAATATTTCGCCGGTTTATTTATTTATTTATTTATTTATTTATTTGTCACAGAACGCCATGAAATGCACCTCGGCTTTTGTTTTGACAGTCTTGCAAGTTTAGATCGTATATGTGGATAATGGAGTTGAACTCATAGCTTCAGTGGTATATGGGCGTACAAGATTGAAAAAGTGAAAGATAAACAGGGAATGAAAACGCACGGTCTATGAAGAGCTGACATATACCGATCAGCCATAACATTAAAACCACCAACCTAATATTTGTATAAGTCCTCCTTGTGCTGCCAAAACTTCTCTGACCCATCGAGGCATGGACTCCACAAGAACTCTGAAGGTGTTCTTGTGGAGTTGTATCTGGCACCAAGACGTCAGCAGCAGATCCTTTAAGTCATGTAAGTTGCGAGGTGGGGACTCCCTGGATCGGACTTGTTTGTCCATCCCTACAGTGAAGCATGGTGGTGGAAGCATCACGCTGTGGGGATGTTATTCAGCGGCAGGAACTGGGAGACTAGTCAGGATCGAGGGAAAGATGAATGCAGCAATGTACAGAGACATCCTTGATGAAAACCTGCTCCAGAGCTCTCTGGACCTCAGACTGGGGTGAAGGTTCATCTTCCAACAGGACAATGACCCAAAGCACACAGCCAAGATAACAAAGGAGTGGCTACAGGACAACTCTGTGAATGTCCTTGAGTGGCCCAGCCAGAGCCCAGACTTGAACCCGATTGAACATCTCTGGAGAGATCTGAAAATGGCTGTGCACCGACACTCCCCATCCAACCTGACGGAGCTCGAGAGGTCCTGCAAAGAAGAATGGGAGAAACTGCCCAAAAATAGGTCTGCCAAGCTTGTAGCATTATACTCCAAAAGACTTGAGGCTGTAATTGGTGCCAAAGGTGCTTCAACAAAATATTGAGCAAAGGCTGTGAATACTTATGTACATGTGCTTTTTCTTGTTTTTTATTTTTAATAAATTTACAAAGATTTCAAACAAGCTTCTTTCACACTGTCATTAGGGGGTATTGTTTGCAGAATTTTGAGGAAAATAATGAATTGAATCCATTTTGGAATAAGGCTGTAACATAACAAAATGTGGAAAAAGTGAAGCGCTGTGAATACTTTCCAGATGCACTGTAGGTGTCAAAGTAACAAAGTAACTCATGAATGCCAGGACCCAAGATTTCCCAGCAGAACATTGCCCAGAGCATCACACTGCCTCTGCCGGTTTGGTCTCATCATGGTGCCATATCTTCCCCAGGTAAGCGATGCACACGCACCCTGGGCGCCTACGTCATGTAAAAGAAAACGTGTTTCATCAGACCAGGCCGCCTTCTTCCATTACTCCATGGACCACTTCTGATGCTCACATGCCTATTGTAGGAACACCCCACAAGACCTGCCATTTTGTAGATGCTCTGACTCAGTCATCTAGCCATCACAATTTGGCCCTTGTGAAAGCCGCTCAGATCCTTACACTTTCCCATTTTTCCTGCATCCAACACATTGACTTTGAGAACTGACTGTTGACTTGCTGCCTAATATATCCCACCCCTTTATAGGTGCCACTGTAACGAAACAATGTTATTCACCTGTCAGTGGTTTTAATGTTATGGCTGATCGGTTTATTTTTCCAATTTGTAAAAGCTTTATCATTAATATTATTATTATTAGAAAAAAAAATCAAATCCATCCTGCTTTATATCCTGTCTTCATGTTTTCAAAACTGAATCCTGAACGTGTTTTCTCAAAGGCTAGTTGACTAATTGGGAAACCGTATAGGAAACCGTGTAGACTGCCTTTAGGGCCATGTTTGCCTGACAGCGATCTGTCGTGTTTTCTTGAGGATACATAAATCCAACCCAAAGTGCTTTAATAACTACATACAGTAGGTCTATTCATCAATTTAATAAATATCTAACCTTTCATGACACCAAAAGCATTGTCATCACGAAAACCCGAAGACTGTGATGGATTAATACATGATAACTGGAACATTGCTCACAGCGCTAGAAGTCCTAGACGAGCCGCCTTGAAATGTTATTGGTACAAGGGCGTTGCTTCGATGGCAAACGTGTGTGCTTTAAAACTAATGAATATCATTTAGAGCTAATGAATGACCATTAAGTAATAGGCTATGGTCATGGTGGAGTGTCACAAGCATGTATTTGATGTAATCTGAATGCGGCCACTATCCCCCCCTTTTTTTTTTTTTCGAAAAAAAAGAAGAAGAATTAGAAATGCAGATATAAAAATGAGGCCTACATACTTTTGCAATCATGTTTGAGGATGCTCAATATTATCTCTATCTTATGTTGTGTTATATTGTGTACTCGCCTCTAAGCCGTTTACACCACCGTCTTGGCTCTGGAGTGAGTACTCATTAAAAGTGATGGATGATTTTTTGTAATGTGTCAGCATCACTGTTGTGAAATTATGATATGCCACTGCAAGTGTCCAAACACTGTGTCGTACAAGGTCATTATGCAGTTTGTCAAAAAATCACCCATGCAATTGATCCATGCAGATATTGTACAAGACCGGGCTTACTGACAGATGTAGAGTACAACAGATGTGTTTGTGGGGTTTTAATGGTGGTAATGTTATGCTGGATCCAGCTCCATACTCACACTACACACGCTCCCGTCTGTATTACTGCTGTGCTGAGAATAACACACCACCCAAGTAATATCTGCTCAGACGTAGTTGTATGGTGGTGGGCCTTCCTGCTCATGTGTAAAATCACAAATGAAGCTAGCTAGCTAACAAGTGATGAATAAAAACTAAAAAGAGGTTGTATGGTTGTAGCTAGGCATCTGCCTTGGCATTTTTAGTTTAGCATCACTATTAAAATGAAAACAAAACAAAAAACACCATGCTAGTTATCTTCTAGGTAATGCTAACTAGCCAGCTAGCTGCCTAGCTAGCTAACATTCTAAAGTTTACAATTAAAAGAATTTATACATTGTATACCTTTTGTAGTTAGGTATCGATCTGTGATTTAGAAAAAAAAAAAACACATTCTAGTTATAAAGAAATCTTCTAGCCAATGCTAACTACTTAGCTAGCTGACAAGCTAACACATGCAGCAAAGAGTTTATGGTTTATATATCGTTGTATCTAGATATCTTTCTTTGTATTTTTAGTTAAGCATAACTACTAAAATTAAAACAAACTAACAGACAAAAAACTAACTAACCTAGCTAAAACCTAAACAAAAAGAACATGCTGCTTAAGAAGAACGTTTCTAACTAGCTACCTAACTAACTAACAAGGTAAATTTAGCGATTGAAGGGATTTTCTCTTTAATAGGACTTTTGTAGCAAGGTAGCTTTCTGGGCTTTTTATTTATTTTTTAATTTTTTAGTATAACACTGATGCTCCAAACAAAACAAGCAAAAAAAAACCAAAAAAAAAAAAAACATGCTAGTTATCAAGAAAGAGTTTAGCTAGCACCAACTAGCCAGCTAGCTACTTAGCTAGCTAACAAACTAATGTTAGTGTATGGTCAGTGAACTATATGGAGCTGTGTAGATTTCTGAGCAGTTTTTTTTTTTTTTTTTTTTTTTTGGCATGCCACTACTGAAATATAATGACCAAACATTGCTATCATTTTTATAGCTCCATATACATAAGAACCTACTCTTTTTACAGTATATCATGATTAAAATGAGCATGTTAGGGGTTGAAAGCAATATTCGGAAAGTAATCATCATGCATTGGCTAGTTGAGGCAATGAATTTCCCTCCTGCCTCAGTAATGAAAATAATCAAGCCACCTTAAACTATTAGTCTGATGACGGAATAATCTAGAATGTACGCTCACTAAACAACCACTGTTTGATTCATCAGTTTTTCAGAGCTTTAGTTAAATAAATAAAAAATCACACTCTTTAATTGAAAATTTTTGAAAGGGTATTAATATTATTTATAAGTTCATCTCAGTTAAGCACAACATGCTCAATTTGAACAAAGTAATTCTGTTTAATGTCAGAGAGCTTTGATTCTTATGCATGAAAGAACGCGCTAATATTCATCACCATCACAGTAATAATGTGGAGTTTTATTCGTTTTATGCACTTGGATATGTAAGTACTTTGTATTTGTTATTGAGTTCGCTCCTAAAGGCAAGTCCGAACGTTCCCTCTCATTACAGCTCATGATTGTGGAGCGCTGTGACATATCGATGACCATTCAGAGCCATGTCATCTCATCATCCCTGCCTTTATTTATATGCCTAATAAATAAACAATTGATTGCCATGTTGCGCCACAGTATCTTTTGATGTCGTTTTGGGGGGGGGTAAGCCTCGGTGCCGGGCTATTCATTTCCCTAATTAGATGTGACTTAATAATGAAATTATTTCATTATTTTTGAACATGCACTTTTTTAGATGGACTTTAATGCACCGCTGCCAGTTGGATCTGGTCCTCATGTGTATGATGATCAAATCCCTAGAGCTAGGTGAAGCCAAAATGAAAAGCTTGCTACCAAAAGAGCTCCCAGATTTGAGTTTAGCTCCCCGTGCACCCGGCCAGAGGTCACATGTTTCTGAAGCTTATTCGCCTGTGGGCTTGGACACAGAAAGTACAAATATTTCACAAAGAATCAATAATGTTCTACCACATACTAACCTTGGAAACTACTTTTAAAAAAATAAGGGTTTTTTTTTCACAGGGTTTTTTTTTTAACCAAATAGAAACCAGTATCAGATTTTCTTTCACATGTGTTTTCACCTTAGTCGACGTGACTGACAGTGGAACCCCATCAATATCCCCTATGAACATTGTTGTAGACTTAATTGAGCAGCAGCGTATTATGTGCAGTATGATTATTTGTACTGTACGTGGAGCCATCCAGAGCAGCACAAGGTGAATCATGGCTCATATGGTTGTGCTGATTTTTCCACAACAAACTCTTTTGTTTCTCTCACTGTCTCTCACTTCTTCCCACGCTCCTATTCTCTGTCCTCCTTAAGTCACTTTAATCAGCCCTTTTTAATTACTGACACCCTCAGCGTCACCCTCCGTTCGTTCACTTGTCACCTTTGGGAGATGGAGCCATGGAGCAGGAGACAGAAAAGTAAAACGAGGTCCTGTGTTTCCCGCGGGTGTTGGAACAGGCCTGGTAATAGCATGGACATGACGCCAGGCACTTTGCTGGATTGCCAGCTCGCATCTCGTGTCCCCATAGTGCCTGCCGGATCTCTTCTCAGCACTGTCTTGATAAATGGATTTTTTTTTTTTTTTTTTTCTTAAGACGAAAGGCAGAACGAGGACTTCTTTTCCATCACAGCCTAGGTCACAGCTACTGAGCTGTGAAAACATCTACACGTTGTAGCAACGCATTATTCAAATCCTTCTGAGAGAAAGTACACAATCTGCTCAATTGATTAAGTCCATCGCGTGTGACGTCTCTGGTGGATGGTTCTCTTTGCAGTAAAAATAAACGCTGTGTTGTAGGCTTCTTAACGAAGCCCAAATTACTGCGACCTTCAGTGTCGTCGGATTTTGATGCATTGACATCGCTTTGCTCCATTATTAGTAAGTTCTGCTCTGCAGGAGAATGATTTTGGGGGAACAAGAATTCAGTAAAAGCCTAATAATCCAAGGTTACTTTTACTCATTAGCATCTCTTTCTAAAGGAAGGTGCGTTCAAGGACAGTGTTGTTGTTCGATGCAGTGGCAGTGCTTTTCTGCTTGGCATATTCAAGCACCGCGTACAGAGAGAGCATTAAGGTGGGTGCTCGTGAATATTTTATTTCTCTTTCAGTGGAGCTAGCCTAAATTCAATTTTAATTGTCTCTGGAAAAGAAGAGCCATCCATATCGCTAAAGGTCTAGGAATAACAATCCTTATTATGGTGGTTAGAGGGGAAGTGTTGATATTGAATGAAGGGATGAAAAGTTTTCAGGCCTGTTGGGCATTAAATATTTCAGCATACAGTTTCCAGGTATTGTACTATTCCTTTACATTCATAACATGTTAAATGAAGGTTTCCTTCACTTACCTTTAAAATTTTTTTTTTTTAACCTATTTAACACTAACAATCCGTGAATGTAACAATTGATAAGTAATTTTAACATTGTAATTAATGTGTAATTTAATTGATGTATGTTTATGTATATCAGTTAGGTCTTCATCTTCATTCCATGTGTATTCAATTCATGGCTAAAAAATAAGTCCAGAAGATTTGCACAATTCAGGCTTGCTTATTATTTATATGCGAATGAACTGTTGATTTAATTCGCCTGGTCTTTTTCCAATCTATTCCCAAACTACCCGGTTTAGGTGAACCTGTGCACAGAGTAGCCTCAGATTCCTGTTCTTGGCTGACGGCAAGGGACATGCTGAGCTGAAGGTGCTGGGAGTCAGTCCCACAAAGACGTGTTTCCCTGATTCCATACATTTGATACTAAATTTAGCATCCAAATGTGGAGCCAGTGGATATTGGCCTTTATCCTGAATTCAACTGAACCATCCTCAGGTCATTGAAACCGTCAGACCAATGGAACCAGACAGATTAATCAATGAACAAAATAATCGTTAGGTGCAACACTAACAATATGTTCTGGAAAATACGTAGTATCTTTGAAAAAACCCTCCATGTGACTCCACATTCTTCTTGAAAAATCAACGAGACATGCAAACTATCGCATTAATACCGAGCTCATAACATCACCAGTGCTGGATCTGCCTCAAAGTCAAGTTGGCCGGGGTTTCACTATTCTTTGGATATGCAGTACATATACAACAAATATATGGTACAAATGCACATACCAAATATATTTGCATATTGCATTTAACAGTAGCAGACACGTCTCTTTGAATCATGATGAAGATATAGAAATGACCATGCAGTAGACTTTGACTACTTTGACTAATTTTAAGCCATCGTTTTTAAATCCAAGCCCACCCAAACAACTATAATTTCATTCACAGTCTCTCCTAAAGATCCTTAAGCTGAAGCAAGCACGTTGGAATAATAATATTGCAGTCGAAAGGTCTTATTCAACTTATTGCAAGGTTGTGAGTTTGTACATGAGACAAGCACAAAGCCAATTTTGAGCTTCTGAGCGAAACCCTGAACTGCTGGGCTTTATTGCTGGACTGTATTCTGCATCAAATGTCGCTTTGGATAAAAGTGTCTTCCAAACGAGCAAACAAAATCAATTCTGAAACAGAAACCAGCAGGACAAATTTGGCCAGTACGTGTGGTCTCATGAAAACGTTTGGCCATCCGTGGTTAAATGAAATGTTTTGTTGGGAACAGATGTAACCGTTAAATCCATCCATCCACTATACCACTTATCCTGCCTTCAGGGTCACGGGAACCTGGAGCCTATCCCAGGGAGCATCGCGCACAAAGGTGCACCTTTGTACACCTTGGACGGGGTGCCAATCCATCGCAGGGCACACTCACATACACATTCACACACTCATACACTACGGACACTTTAGACATGCCAATCAGCCTACCATGCATGTCTTTGGATGGTGGAGGAAACCCCCGCAGCACGGGGAGAACATGCAAACTCCGCACACACAGGGCAACAGTGGGAATCGAACTCCCACCCCTGGAGGTGTGAGGCGAACGTGCTAAACACTAAGCCACCGTGCGCCCATGATCATTAAACAATTCTGCAAATTTGAATGCACAGTTATCTGTTTATCTGTTGAATTTAGCATATTGTAACAATTAAACAAAAAGTCTTAAAATCTGATTTGACTTGTTAGACCTTAATCCAAGCCACAATTCAAGGGATTAATAAATGTGTGGGTAGATCTCAAACATAACCTAAGAATATTTATGAGGTAGAAGCAGTCCTAAAGCAAGAATACAATGCTGGCCTCAAGAAACTTTTTAAGGTTGTGATTTCTGCCCAAAAGGTTTTACTAAGTATTGACTCATGAGATGCCCAAACTTTTGGACATGGCATTTAAATAATTTTTTTTCAATATGTTTTTACTCAGAAAATTCAGCAAATAAACACTAATGGTGTACTAAAATTTGCAGAAATTTGATAATTACCTTTATTTGTTACAGAGCTTGACTTAAAACACCAACCAAACATGTAATGTCCATAAGGCTGTATTAGCCAGCTGTCTCTCCAGATAATATGTACTAAATTCATATTCATACAAAATATCAACATGGGCTTGTTCGTTTTGGATGCACTCGCTGATCTATATATCCAGTTTGGCCTTAGCCCTTTAAACAGCTTAATTAAAAGACCAGTTAATAGATCATTGCGACCAGCCAAAAAGCTGACGAATCAGTCTGTCACAAATAAACCCAGTGAATTCCTTTCTCCCCTTGCTTTTAGGTTCCCACGTCACAACAGCCTGCGAACTCGTGTCTGCTGCTAATTACCTCAGCTGGGGGCCGAGGGGAGATCTGGCGGGTGAAGGTACGTGCATTTATTGCATCGCTTTGACAATAAAATTAGCCAGGTGCATTCATTTTCTTTTTTTCTTCTCAGGCATTTTTGTATTTACAGGACAAGTTGATTACAGACAGCACAAACAAAACAAAATATTCTGACAGTCATGCTCTTGGTATCTGTCTGTCTGTCTTTCTGAACGACTTACAGAAGTACTTTGTGTTTTCTATCGGAAAAACATGACGCTATTCCAAATCCATTAAGCTAAAACCCTTTTGGACAGGAGTTAATTTGTGAGTTTTTATTTGTTTGTGTAAGTGCTTGGTAAAAAGGTAGGTCTTCATAATCAGACAATCAAGCTCACTCCACCATCATGGAAGGGAGGAGGGAGCACAGAGTAGCAGGTAGGTCTGTTTTTGGCATTGTATGCAAGCATCAGTGTTTTAAATCTTATGTTGGCAGCTACATGAAGCCAGTGGAGGGAACACTGCAATGGGCTGATGTGGGAAAAGGCACACAACTCCATTCTGAATCATTTAGTGTGCTGGTGCACATGGCAAGTACTGCCAGTAGTCCTCATGGTCTCAAGATGACGAGGGACTCCACAAGCTGAGTGACCTTTGTGGAGAGAAAAAGGAAAATCCTTTAAGCTCGAGTCAGGTTATGCTGAATGCACACTACATGGTTGTAACCATGATTTCCCTGTCACAGATGCTCAGATATTTTCAAGCGTGTGCAATCCTATAATGAGTTGACGGGCAAAACCATTGACGGGCAACAGTCAAGAATCCTAGAGGAAACTATTGTAAGCACGATAGTATTGTTTCTATAAGAAGTCATATCCCATGTCGTTCCCAAATGGTTGTTAGGAAATGTGAAAAATACAAAAAAAACATAAAAATTCCCAACATCTGATGCAGATTTATCACAATGAATTTTCAAATGATGATAATTCGATATCATGCGACTTTCTTTTTTTAAATCTTGCAATCGCGAGTCATTTTCAGGCAACTTTTCTCTCGCGCTTGTGAATTGAAATCACACAATTGTGAATTTATATCTCACACCAGCAAGTTAATAGTTCAGAGTTGCAACTTTTTATCGTACAATTGCTAGTTGATGTCACACACTTCCTGCTTTCATTTCCAATATTCAAACCACAACAATACAAGCATATGCGACAAGGTGTAAACAAGGAATTTATAGCTTAATAAGTAAAGGCTATCAAAGTTGCAACTGGGAGATTAACTTGCATGTATGAGATACCCGGCACTAATGTCTATCTGTCTGTCTGTCTGTCTGTCTATCTAGAACAGACAGTCTTCACTTCCTGCAAGGAATCCTTCCTCCACATTTGTCTCTTATTTCTCTTTTTCCAATACAAAATAATACTAAAACAACCACCATAGCCAGTTGCTTGGGCTCTGTCTTGTCACATGACAGATAGATTAAACTCATGTTTAATTTGGATCTCTTTAGCTGGAAGACCGTGTGTGAGCTTCATCTGTGAACATTCATGTCGTGTGCATGCCACGATGTCCACAAATCAACAGATCAACAGAACTGAACAACAGAAAGAATCACTTTTGTTTGTTTTTTTATTACGGACTAAGGGCGTTGGAATCGAATCCTGTATGATTGCAGCTTTGGAGCAAGCACAATGCTTTTGAACAGTCACGATTTTCACATTTCTCACACACCTTTGTTACCAAGTCAAACACATTTACGGAGCATTGTGCTTGTTAATTTTGTCCCCTTATTTCTCTTGACTTGTCTGTTTTGACTGCACGTCCGATCGAGTTTCGAAGCTGTTTAATTGGCCCCATACTCCCACCTCACCAAGTTGCCTTTATTAGTCCTGGCATTTGTAATTGCATGCTTAGTGGTAATTATAACCCACGTCAACAATTTGCAGGCTTTAATAGGACGCCCGCTGATCATGCGCGCGTTAAGCTGGATCGCCGATCGCTGCCTCCTTGTGCGATTTTGGGTAATATTCTCACAGCAGGAAACGGGGTCTTGGGCTACTGGCAACTCTGTGCTCTTTTTTCATTCACTCCTTTGCTTGGTGTGATGGCAGTGCTGCTTTACAAAGCCTTAGTATCTTAGTAACAGGCCATAATGGCTGAGATGTTCAGAAAAGAGAGAGCGCGAGAGAGAGAGAGAGAGAGAGAGAGATGACAGGTTGGATCTCAGAGAGAGCGCGAGTATGAGAAACTGAGGAAATCATAAAGAAAGAGCATACTGTAGAGGAAGGAGTGAATCATACAAGGTGGATGATGGAGGAAATTCGTACTCGCTGAAATGTAGGAATTCTATAAAGATTTGGGATTTTGGTGGACACCAACCTTTAACCCTTTAACTCTCAGGACCCATGCCTACATAATGTAATATTCCTATTAGTTACTGGATAATATGTCTTAACGTAAACAATTGATTAATATGCCTGGATGTGAAGATAAAGTACTCTCCGATTGAAATAATTTCTCCTAACGCTAATATAATAATATTATGATAATAGGTTCAATGTTCATTTGAATAGTAAAGCAGGTGTTTACAGCTGTTAAACATGGCTGATGCGTAGCACCATGGAGCTGTTGGCTAAACTCATGCCAGTTGGATCTAATACGCATCTTGGGATGTGTCAAATACAGCTTACAGATGGCTGATTTGGACATAATTTCACTTTAGGATGTGGATTAATCATCTATTTTTTTTCTTCAATGCCCTTGGCATTCATATCTTGTGTGATGTGAGCTGTGTTAATTATAAAGACTAGACTAGACTATTATTTCTTTAACGATCGGCCCCATTTTTCGGTAGTTGAAACACAAATTCAAAATAGACACACGACATTTTGTACGGCTATAACGATTTAACAGTTTATATGCCCCCCGAACAAATGCTATCCAGGTGCCAGTTCATTTTTTAAGCTCAACCTAAAGCAATCTCTGTTATTGCGCCATAGATTCTCAGTTGCAAAGCTGTCACTTTAACAGGTAACTTTGCCAGTGTTTACTGCATCTGCGGGGGCACGGAGGACTACATTACAATGAGCTTGCGCTTTTCTTTCCCTGAATATAAATGTGAATTAACACACAGTGACATTGTCACTGAAAAGTATTGAACATAAAACTGTTGGTTGTGCGAATATGTGTGAGGCTGCAAGCTGCTTTATTTATTTATGTAATTATTAAAAAGAAACTTGTGCTATTTTATGAGCAAGATGTCAGGTTTTAATTTTCCTTTTGATAAATTGTCGTATAAAATGTATCTTATATAAGAGCATACCGTTCACACACCATTTACTTTATTAGGCCACAGAGCATCTGGGGTCTTTTTGTGTACTTTTCTAGCCACAAGCTTCAGAATGTTGAAGGTCTCAATCTGATTGGCTGTCCAAACGTTTTTTTTTTTTTTTTTTTTTCATGTGATGAAATGAGTTTTTCATAGCAAGTTCAAGGGACCCTGTTCTGTTTGACGCAATTACCACTGAGCAGATGAGAGGAATTTTGTGTGTTTGTGATTAGTCATCTGCAATGTAGGCAGTTTTCAGCTGTGTTTATTGAAACATACCAGACTCTCGAGCAAATACTGGAGGTCTGACTTGCAAGACTTAAACCTTCGTGACTCCATTAGTTCATTTAAATGGTATCACTTATATGCTATGACCAAGTGTTAACTACGTAAGGAATAAAACACAATGGGACGTATAGTATACTGGTATAGGAACTTGATTATTTTCATAATATATTTTCATCATATATAGCACAACATCAAATGTTTTACTCCTGTTGTACTGCAGCAATTTGCAAACGATTACATTAAAAAATATATTTTTATTCATGAACAATACATTGTACTTCATATCCATTTATAATTCCCTTTAACGGTATTGTGTTACCACAAGTAACGTATTAGAATGAGTGCTTTTAATATAAACCTGTGATAACCATAAACCGTGGTGGCTTGACAGTTAAGGCTCTGGGTTACTGATCGGAAGGTCGGGGGTTCAAGCCCAGCACTGCAAAGCTGCCACTGTTGGGCCCTTGAGCAAAGCCCTTAACCCTCTCTGCTCCAGGGGTGCTGTATCATGGCTGACCCTGCGCTCTGACCCCAACTTCCTAACAGGCTGGGGTATGCGAAGAAAAGAATTTCATTGTGCTGTAATGTATATGTGATAAATAAAGACTCATTATATGCTTTGCACCTGGCACTATTATCAGAGCTGCAGTTATAGAGTCTGACACCGTCTGACCGATCAGATTCGAAAATTCATCAGTGATGTGGATTTCTCAATTTCAGCACCTGACATTGACGTGAACATTATGGCCGTCTACAGATTACAAGAACAAACTTGTAAAAAAAAACAACAACAACAAAAAACACTTTAAAAACTCTTATATAAGTTTTTAATAGTTCATTTGGAAGTCGTTAACTTTTTTCTGATATATATGTAGGAAAAAATTTATATATATATATATATATATATATATATATATATATATATATATATATATATATATATATATATATATATATATATATATATATATATATATATATATATATATATATATATATATATATATAATATGTGTAATTTTCATCAGGCCAGGTTCTTGGGCAGAAATAGGTTCTGTTATGGGATCCACGTTCACAGTTAAGTAGCCAAGTGTGAAATATGCCTCTGTACTGTACAGTGTGTCTCAGAAGTAATACGGCAGTTAACATTTTGCACATTTCAAAATAATAAACATAATATTCCTTCAAGCTGTTCGAAATAGCACTGTTTTCACTCTTGTTTTCCTGATTTGTATAATGCCACAACAAAAATACATGTTTAATCTACATTGTTTGAGTTATTTCAGTTTTCCAAAGTCCTAATAGGGATAATAAAAAAAATTATTAAAAAGATAAATAAAAAATATAGTTGAAGACAATATAAAACAAAATGAATCTTCTAACCAATACATAATACATTACGAATAAGAATAAACAATATACAGTATATTTGCACAACATAGCAGAAGTTAACTATAACCTGGCAAGTATAAATAAAAATAGGCCCTCTGCGATGGATTTTGCTTCTGATATTCCTGACAGTTTTGAATTTCATGGTCTTAACTTCTGTATTGAATTCTAGCTCAGAAGGTTCTACTTGATATCTCCTAACACTCATCAGCTAATTACCAGGAGCTGAAATTGGTGTAGCAGAAGAGTGAAAACACAAATCTATGTAAAGCTGTGATTCTCAGTTTGACAGTCCTGGCGTGTAAGGTACACATGTCAGAATGAGATATTAGGAAAGAGAGAACACCATGTGAAGACGCTCCTCATTTTGCTGTGGATCAGTGCTCGTGTGATGCATTGCCTCTCCATAACCCTAACCACATTGAAAACTCAACTACATAGCAGGGAGATGGTTGCCAGAAAGGTTTAGAACACCTCTTTCCCTGGAGTCTCTTCTGAAATCAATTTGCTTGTCATTTATTTTTTTCTTCTGTATCGAGTTTGTTATTCAGAAGAAGGGTGGAATGAAATAAAAAATGTATGGCATGAGAACTGAATAACCCAGTCATTCCCAGCTTTCATTCTGTTACAGAACTTTTTTTAAAATTTTTTTTTAAAGGAATTAACCCAGCAACACTATAAAGCTTTATTTTGCTCATTAATGGTCTGCATCAGGATTGCTGCACTATTTTACAAATGGTTTCAGTTTTTGTTAAGCCCAGCTCGTCATTTCTGAAATTTGGTTGCATGATGATATGCCAGGTTTCATCATCAGTAGGCCTATTAGAATTTAATTTCATGCTGCTTGTCAATGTAATGCGAACTTATTGAATATAGATTCTGTTCAAATCATAACTTTTTTGGTTAGAAATTGAACATTTCCAATGACACACCTGATCTTTTTTTTTTTGTTTGAAAAATATTTTTATAACTCAATATCATGGTTGTTGCGACATCACAGTATTGCAAGATCGTGAGGCTGTGTCAGCAGCATAAAGTTGTTTGGTTTAAAGGATCACTCTTAGCCATCCATAGTTTATCACATATTCAACTGGATTGTTTGTTTTTTGAAGAGTATGCTAGCCAGGAATGATGCACGGTCCCCTCTGAAACTGTTGGAACGGCACGGCCAAGTTATTTGTCTGTGCTATACACTCAAAGGGTTTGAGACCAAAACATGGATATGAGACGGATATGTGACACTTCAAAATGGCTTGCCTTTCTCCCATAGACAGCTCTCTGATCTTCATGTTGGTATATCCTTTTTAACAGCAAATCCAGCCTTCACAGGTGAAACTGAAGGCTGAAACCAAGAGTAAATGTTCAGAGCTATTTATTGTTTAAACAGTCCATCCAACAAGAAACACCTGTCAGTCACGTTCCAAAATTTTTACTCGCCTACAAATTGGGTGATCTGGTACAAAATGCGCAATGTTCCATGTTGTTTAACACATCTACATATAAACACCAGGAAACAAAACTGAAATCCTAAACTCTCTTCTCATATTCATCTTTTGATCTCAACCCCAAATGTCTTCAGTTTATAGCAAAAATAAATGAATTGGCCTTGCCGTTCCAATAGTTTCGGAGGTGACTGCATCTCTTGAAATGTATAACATGAGTATCTACTGTATACCGGGAAAAAACCCCAGCAGTCCACCATTTATTTATTTCTCTTTTTCTTTTCTTTTTTTTCTTTTTTTTTTTTTTGGCTATGCTAGCACCTCTGTATTGTAGATCTATTGACACTAGTCTATTGTAATACTTCATACTCATTTTCTGAAGAGACATGATAGTATAAATATAGCAGCCTGTAAGAGAATGCAGGGAATCTAGCATGTAAACCAACATGGTTTGCATCAAACAGCCTCTTGGAATTTTTAATTGCCTTGCATCTATAATCTTTATATTTCTGTTTTTTTTTTTTTTTTGTAGCGTGCTAATGAAAAAGAAAAAAAAAACAGATGCTTTTGCTTCTGTTTTCCTCCATCTTATCTCTATTAATGCCACGTCTTAAAACCAGACCACTTGAAAGTAGCTCATTTCGGGTACATTAAATGGATTTCGTTAGATACTTCTTAAACACTGGTAGTTTTGAATATTCTCTCTTAAAAAACGAGATAGGAGAGCACATGAAGGGTCTAGGTGTGATTACATATTCTATTCATATTCTGAAGCCATTTGTCTCTTTTAATGGCTCACTATGTCAGTATTCAAACGGTGGATTACGATTCTTGTCACTCTGTCAGAGACGGATGAAAATGCGAAGCAGGAAAAGTTTCTTCTCTTGATTATGGAATAGTTCGGTAAGTGAAGTGAAGAGACTGGCCAATCAAAACAGACTGAAAGTACAATAGCCTGTTACATTAAAATCCTTCATCAAAGTGATGTGTAGTGACAACTGGCAAAGGTAAGTCTATCTCTAATCCATCAGATCTGTAACTCATGGTAAAAAAGCGGCTTTTAGGAAATGGTTAAGATCATCAGTTTGCTCCAGTTTTTTTTTTTTTTTTTTTTAGATAACATGAGCATGCCATTGAATCACTATATAATATACACACCACCTGCCTAATATTGTGTAGGTCCTCCTTGTGCTGCAAGAACAGCTCTGACTCATCGAGGCATGGACTCTTCAAGACCTCTGAAGGTGTGCTGTGGTATCTGGTACCAAGACGTTAGCAGCAGACCCTTTAACTCCTGTAATTCGTGAGGTGGGGTCTCCATGGATCTGATTTGGTTGTCCAGCACATCCCACAGACGCTCGATCGGTTTGAGATCTGGGGAATTTGGAGGTCGAACTCTTTGTCATGTTCCTCACGCCGTTCCTGAACAATTTTTGCAGTGTAGTAGGGTTGCTGAAAGAGGCCACTGCTATTAGGGAATACCGTTGCCATGAAGGGTCTACTTGGTCTGCAGCAATGTTTAGGTAGGTTGTACGTGTCAAAGTAACCTCCACCTACCTGGATGCCTGGATGTTGGTGGTTACATAATTAGCTTTTTTCTCGCATTTACACAGCCAAGTGTGCAACACAGATTCTGAGCATTGACCATTGCCAGACTATGTAGGTAATTTCACCAAATATTACTTAAAAAAAAGAAAAAAAAAAAAGAAAGTGTGATCTAAAAATCACTAAGCGCACCTTGAACCTTTTTTTGTAGGCTTGTATAGGATGCTTGCATGTAGTTTTGGATAAAAGCATCTACCAAATGAATAAATGTGAAAATGATTGTTTATTAAGTAACAGCAAGCCACTACTGATGCATAATGGACAAATGATCTGCTTCAGTATAATGTATCAGGTTGTAATGAGATTGCAGCGCTTTTATTGCAATGGGATCTTGATTATGGTGGAAACTTTGTGAGAGTGTGTGTGTGTGTGTGTGTGTGTGTGTGTGTGTGTGTGTGTGTGTGTGCGTGCGTGCATGCGTGTGTGTGTGTGTGTGTGTGTGTGTCTGTGTATGTAGGCACATGACCCTTCTTAATCTACCTGATAAACAAGCCAGAGATGTACTAACTTTATAATTGCGGACATCAAAAAAAGAACGTATTTGTATAGAAAATAATTGTACTGTGAATGTGCAATCGGCAAGACTTGTCTCATTATCGCTCTGTCAGTGCTCCAAATGTGACGAGACAGGACAAGTGAGAGAGTGTGTGTGTGTGTGTGTGATGAGAGGAACACCCTGAAGCAAACAGAGCTGTTGGCTCTGAGGCCCATCAGATGTGAGAGTTGGCGTCTCTGTAAATATCATTAGAGTGTGTGTGTGTGTGTGTGTGTGTGTGTGTGTGTGTGTGTGTGTGTGTGTGTGTCTGAAACCCACTCCAGGCCTCCAAAATGACTCGTTAGTATGTGGCCAGTGGATCAGCGCTTGCGCCTGTGCTCATTTTCGTTCCACGAACGAGTACGCTATCAGATAACGCTTCTCTTCTCTCCTGTAATGCAAAGAGGAGGTGGGATCCAATATCTTGGCTTTATGTAGCACTGCTGCTGTTAAAAATAGCAGCACGGTCCATGATAGGCCATATAAATCCCCTTGCTTGGATAAAAAAAAAAAAAGGTAATTGCTTCTACATGACTTGAGCTGACATCCTAGATGGGTAAAAAAAAAAAAAAAGAGAAACAAATGAATATCGAGGTGTCCCTGCGTGTCTGCTCAACAGTTCAGCATGTTGACGTACTTCCCTCTAAAAGGTTTAGCTTGTACTAGCGCAGGACATGGAATTACTTCAATCTTGTACATACTCTTATAGGATAGTTATCACTGAGGGGAAACAGAGGGCTAGGAAGTACTCCAAACTGTCGTTTAGTAACAATTATAGCTAAAGTCTGTATGTATGTATGTTAAATGCACCCTATTGCTGGTTTTAGTGCAGACAGGAATTCTCCTCAGTAGTCCTGTTAAGAATAAAATAAGGGCTTTCTGTTCCAAGGGAATCTACTCAAGGACATGAAAACACACTTGCTTGGTTGAGTGAGCACTAAAAGAAAACTCACGAAAGTATGGTACAATTTCATATGCATTTTTAACAGCGGGGACTTCAGGCACTAAGCTTCCTTACATGGCAAGCATATTTAATATTACGTCAAGTCACTGAGATTCTTTACACGATTAAACCACATGCCTGTAATTCTCAGATTTCAGAGACAGGAGGAATTTGTGGGAGAAATGAAATGTCTTAGGTGAACCCTGATCATTTAAAAGGTAGCACACTGACCAGCCACTTTAATACGAACACCCGCACACCTGCTCATTCGTGCAATTATCCAGTCAGCCAATCATGTGGCAGCAGCGCATTGCATAAAATCCTGCCGATACCTGTCGAGTTTACATTCAGTTTACATCAAACATCAGAATGGGCGGGGACTGGGATCTTGTGCTTGTGGCATGCTTGTTGATGCTGAAACTGCTATGATTTCTTATGATTTTCACACACAGCAGTATCTAGAGTGTTGCGAAATACAATACAACCTCCACTGATTGGCAGTTCTACAGGTAGACATGCCTCGTAAATGGTCAGATTGTTGCTGACAGGAAATCTACAGGAACTCAAATAACCACTCTTTACAAATGCGGTGAGTAGAAAAGCATCTCACAACACTTTAAACCTTGAGGTGCATGGGCTACAACAGCAGAAGACCACATCAGGTTCCAGTGTTGTCAGCCCAGAACAGGAATCTGAGGCTACATAGGGAACAAACTCACTAACACTGGACAGTTAAAGATTACAACACTGGTCTTGGCAAAGCATGAACAACAACAAGATCAGTTGTCAATTTCCTTCCAAAGTAGCATTTATGGAGTGTCTAGATCAATTGAACGGCATTTTAGAACAGCCTTACAAGGCTTTAGCGGGTTCACTGTAACATAAAGCTGCATTTTATTTTGTCTTATTAACTTTAAAGAGAGGGGGAAAAAGATAGGCCAGTGCAGAAATGACTATTTATAGCTGCTACGGACGGTCCACGAGACTAAACGTAATTAGAAATGGATCAAATTTGTGCAATATGTCATTCTTTAAAAAAAAAAAAAAAAAATTCTAATAAAATTAAAGGTTGGTTTAAGAGGAATAAAGACGTTGGGGATGTTTGGGCCATTTCACACCAACCTATCGTTGTGTTTTATTCCTTATTAAAATTGTACTTAAGGTTATATACATGCATATTTATTCAATCTAGACTTCACAGTAGGATGCTTTGAGGGAGCTTCATGATAAAGTGAGATGGATATAATTGGGAAATATTGCTTTATGTATTGCCCATTAAATAAATCACAACTCCTCTGAATCCCCTGCCTGCCTTCCTCACTGGAAATGACGAGACGGCGCAGAATTGAATTCGTAACCGGTTCCCCTTACTTTCTTGTGGTAATTTCCGAGACGATTGAACGCAAAGACGATGTAATTAGGAAAATCAGCAACTGCAAGTAATTGATACGAGAGCATCCAGCGAGAGCACTATGAGCACCGCTGTGAAACTTTATTCGGCGGAAACTTCTCACTAGTCACGAGGGGCTTGCGAGTTCTGCTGTGCTGTTGAAAATGTTTCGTCATGACAAATCTCATCACCAAACCAATATGTTGGCTTGAAGTTAGAGAGATTGTTCTCGGTACTGGATGTGGGAGTTGATGTTTGCGCTTTCCTTTCAGAAATAATAGATATGCCCTCGGCTTGACACCCTGGTTCGGGGATGGAGTTGCGCGTGCAGCATCACATCTTGCACAGTTTCGCAGCTCTGTTTTATTTGTGATGAAGAAACTCGCTGTGGGTTCTGGAGATTCGGCATGCTGGAGCGTCGACTCTTTCATTTCTCTCTCAGTTCTTTCTGTGAAAGGTAACACAGACGGCTACCTTGGCACGGTAACAGAGGAAAGAATCCTCTCCTGACTGAGGCTTTAGCAAAACCTCTGCGGTTTTTCCTGAGTGGCCATATTGTTGGGCTCTTTGATGTGGATGCTTTTTTATGGTGCTCGCTTTGCTTCCTACCTGGAAAGGCACCCAGATGGAGGACAAGGAGAGGGTCGTGGGTATGCGTCCACATGCCATCTGTCCTATATATCTCACACTCACACTCACACAACATGCCCTGCCTTGGACCCGGGCTGAGAGCTATGTTTACTGCAAAGTGTTTCAAAAGGAAAGTGTGTATTTTATGATAGCAATTTTATAAGTAACACTTTCTACAGTAATGCAATAAATCAGTGCTTCTCAAAGAGGGATCTGGGAAGCCACAAGGGTTCACGAAACATATTCAGGGGTCCGTGGCTGTTTTTTCTTTTTACATTTATTTTTATTTTTCTTAGAAATTTGTTCCACTGGTGGAAAAAACAACCCAACATTATCCAAATGATTATATGTACTATTGAGTTCTTATAAATACGTGCCCCTTTGAATGATCACGTGAATCGAATGGGTTTAATCCACACCTCAATAACTCAAAAACAAGTAAATATTGTCACCTTGGACCTAACGTGTTCAGAAAATTATTGTACACGTTTAAATAACGAGCCTAATATTTAAACAGTCGCATAGTGTTAAAAATAAATAAATAAATAAAAATGAATCTGTACTGAAGCAGTGAGTGGAATTTGTTTTCCACTTAAAGGGGTCCTTGGCTCCAAAACGTTTGCAGTAAATAATTCAAATGTTAGAAATGGCTTTTCAGTACAATACTGATTTGAAATATTGTTCTTCAAGGCGAGATGGTATTCAATCCTTTGAATTGATGAACTCATATGAATAATGAATTTATAAACTGTGCGCTTCATCCTAAAAGGGGGGGAAAAAAAAGAAGCTTTATTGTTAAGCTATTTGTTATGGAAGTTGCACCCGTAAATTTTTGTCTCTCTTTCTTTTTCTGCTAGCGTACTGTCTCTGATTTCTGGTGCCGATTTGAACTAAAAACCCCTTTAAACGCTCCATTATCGACCATCTGCTTCCTCTAGCTTATATTCAAACCAGCGCTCACAATTAAAGAGCAACAGTAATTATGCAAAGTATAAAGAGAGCGGCCTTGCTCTTTCAGATTCAGTAATCAACACAAACAACTCCTTTTCCCCATAATCAATAGCCTTTGTCTGATGTTAATGCGAGTATTTAGTAACATGACTCAGGAAATGGACTAAAAGCTCAATACCTGTATGCCGGTGGTCCACAGTCAATATGAGCTTGGTTTCAAGCAGAGTAGTTTAATATCTGTAATGGCTTTGGATGGGATTTATAACAGTAAAATGCTATTATTTTTTTTTAATCGCGCTCCCGATTCTGGATCCGAGTCCACCGCTGAGAAACTGTTCTCTTGATTGTCAATGACAGCGCTGTCTAATGGAGTTTATACATTACCATGGATTTAAATGCAGGTGGCCAAAGCTGTGATGCACAAGCAGATTGGATGTGATGTAATTTATGAAAACATGGGTTTGTGAATGAAATCCACTGCTTTCCACTTTATTTAGTACTATTTAGGAGCAGCGGTGACACATTGGTTGAAGTTCGGTGCTAGAGAAAGCATGTGGATGGTTGTGGGTTTAAATCCTAGAGAGCCAGGGTTAGGTACTCCTGAGCTCAGGTAGATGTGATGAATTCTCTCATTTGATACCGAAACCTGTGAGTGTATTTTTTTGTTTGTTTGTTGGTATAGGAATCAAATTTGATGTCAGAAATTGAAATATGAATGGAATTTATTTTTTCCGACAGCTTCTCACAGAGTCCGGGATTTAATCCTGAGCTCGGGTTACCGTCTGGGTGAAGTTTTGCATGTTATCCCAGTGTCTGTAGGTTTCCTCTGGGTTCTCCGGTTTCCTTCCACCTTCCAGGAGCCTACAGTATATTATTACATGGATTGGATACTAGCTGTGGATTACATCTTTCTATTCTCATCATTTTTCCTCTTTTAGCTCAAGTTGTAGCAAGAAGACTCTTGGGCTGAGTAGTATAATCACTTTCAGTATCACCAAATCAATAAGGAATAATAAGGAATGAATCATGCCAGTGTACAACTATATGTCAGTACTGATTTATATCTGAGCAAATACCCTAAAATATAAAGATATTGTCTAAAAACCTATTTCACTATTGACTTTTAACCGAAAGCAATTTTCAGTGAGGGTCAACATTTAAAGCAAGACACTACAGGTAGGAGATATCTACGTCTTTAGTGTAATAGTGCAGCATACAAGACAATACATATAATACACAGAACAGGAAGAGCAGCATCAGGATAAAGTAGACGGCAAAAGTGTACAAAGACGAGCAAGATGAGCGAACTGGATGGGATTTTAGACAGTCACAAGTAGCAGCAAATAATGAATAAAGATAAGTAAACATAGCATTTGGAAAGACAGTCCCTTTTCACACGTACTCTCTGAGCTTGTTGAGAGGAGAGTCATGATGTCCATGATGTCCAAATTACAAGTACATGCAACTTTCCAAGGCCACAGGATGAGGGTCTTCAAAATTCTGCCTGCCTAAAATGATTGCTTGGATAACTGAGGAAACAGGAAAGTTTCACATTCATATATGAAATTGCAGTCATTTAGATGGAAACTGTCACGAAGGATTTCCAGATTTGAATCCTTGTTAAAATTTTTTATGATTCAGATTCATGTAAATGTGCGTCATTTCCATTCCACAATATTACAAGTAAATATACATGGATGGAAAGTATAGTGTTCTACTGTAATGATAATCATTTAAATGATTCAGTAGTGGGATGAAAAAGAGAGGATACTATCTATACATATCTTCTGTACTGCTTATCCTACATGGGTACACGGGGAGCCAGTGAACTTGGGGCACAAGGCAGGACACATCCTGTTTGGGGTGCCAACCCATCGCAGAGAACAATTGCACACACACACACACACACACACCCATTTATACACTACGGACAATTTGGAAATGTCAATCAGCCTGTCTTTGGACTTGGGGAGGAAACCAGGGAACCTGGAGGAAACCCCTGGAGCATAGGGAGAACATGCTAACTCTGCACACACAGGGTGGAGGTGGAAATTGAACCCCCAACCCCGGAGGTGCGATGCAAACGTGCTAACCATGCCCGCCGAGGATACTATCAATTAAGTAATAACGTGTTTGCTTCAGGTCAGTCAACATGCAGACTTATTCGGTTGTAAAGTCGATCCCATTGACTATACAGTTCACTGTTTTGAGGAGGTAAATATACATCTCTCATCCCAGTTAGCTGGCTAGATTGTTTCTAACAAAACACGAACTTGGAGGCATGGCTGAAACAGATGTAATTCCAACTTCCCACCTCCGAGGTAAATCAATCATAGCAGTATAACAGGCTGAATAACTAGCTAGCTAACACTTTTTTCTTCTTTACTCTTCAGAGCTTCTGTATTTCACTCATTTGTGCAGTACAATTGTAGCGCATCTGTTCCGTGTCATGGATGTGAGACGTTTCAGAAATGCTTTCGGTGTCTGGCTTTCAGTCGATTTAGATAAAAAATATCTCCCAAACGATGACATTTAAAAATGTAAATGCCTCAGAGTGAATACAGTTTTCTCACCGAGACAAGGTACTTGCACCCATACCCTGTATATGATCAGTAATAATATAACGTTCATGAGCAGTGGTGAATCATCTCCAGATGGTCGTCGCGTCTCTGTTGCTTTTGAATCACTGAATAAGCTCCCAAGTTTAGCTCATTAAAGCAAGTGTAATGACACAGTCTCCATAAGGAGCACAAGAATTATACACGCAGATGGTCTTCAGCCATTAGCGCAACTCTGTGTTTCGAAACAGCGTTCGTGTTGTTTTTAATTCTTCTTCTGGTGTGTGGAAGTGTTGTTGTCGGGACTGAAGGTCAGCTCAGCTAGGTAGACATCATTCTTCTGTCGTACACTTCATTAGACATACAGTATCTCACAAAAGTGAGTACACCCCTCAAATTTTTGTAAATATTTTACTATATCTTTGAATGTGACAAAACTGAAGAAATGACACTTTGCTGTAATGTAAAGTAGTGAGTGTACAGCTTGTGTAACAGTGTAAATTTGCTGTCCCCTCAAAATAACTCAACACACAGCCATTAATGTCTAAACCACTGGCAACAAAAGTGAGTACGCCCATAAGTGAAAATGTCCAAATTGGGCCCAAAGTGTCAATATTTTGTGTGGCCACCATTATTTTCCAGCACTGCCTTAACCCTCTTGGGCATGGAGTTCACCAGAGCTTCACAGGTTGCCACTGGAGTCCTCTTCCACTCCTCCATGACAACATCAAGGAGCTGGTGGATGTTAGAGACCTTGTGCTCCTCCACCTTCCGTTTGAGCATGCCCCACAGATGCTCAATAGGGTTTAGGTCTGGAGACATGCTTGGCCAGTCCATCACCTTCACCCTCATCTTCTTTAGCAAGGCAGTGGTCGTTATCATGCTGGAATACTGCCCTGCGGCCCAGTCTCTGAAGGGATCATGTTGGCATTCCCTCAATGAACTGTACCTCCCCAGTGCTGGCAGCTCTCGTGCAGCCCCAGACCATGACACTCGCACCACCATGCTTGACTGTAGGCAAGACACACTTGTCTTTGTACTCCTCACCTGGTTTCTGCCACACACGCTTGACACCATCTGAGCCAAATAAGTTTATCTTGGTTTCATCAGACCGCAGGACATGGTTCCAGTAATCCATGTCCTTAGTCTGCTTGTCTTCAGCAAACTGTTTGTGGGCTTTCTTGTGCATCATCTTTAGAAGAGGCTTCCTTCTGGGACAACAGCCATGCAGACCAATTTGATACAGTATGCGGCGTATGGTCTGAGCACTGACAGGCTGACCCCCCACCCCTTCAACCTCTGCAGCAATGCCGGCAGCACTCATACATCTATTTCCCAAAGACAACCTCTAGATATGACGCTGAGCACGTGCACTCAACTTCTTTGGTCGACCATGGCGAGGCCTGTTCTGAGTGGAACCTGTCCTGTTAAACCGCTGTATGGTCTTGGCCACCGTGCTGCAGCTCAGTGTCAGGGTC
Organism: Ictalurus punctatus; assembly: GCF_001660625.3. NCBI lineage: Eukaryota > Metazoa > Chordata > Actinopteri > Siluriformes > Ictaluridae > Ictalurus > Ictalurus punctatus. The sequence continues at coordinate 16,294,081 of NC_030436.2, forward strand.
TTGGCAATCTTCTTATAGCCTAGGCCATCTTTATGTAGAGCAACAATTCTTTTTTTCAGATCCTCAGAGAGTTCTTTGCCATGAGGTACCATGTTGAACTTCCAGTGACCAGTATGAGGGAGTGTGAGAGTGATGACACCAAATTTAACACACCTGCTCCCCATTCACACCTGAGACCTTGTAACACTAACAAGTCACATGACACCGTGGAGGGAAAATGGCTAACTGGGGCCAGTTTGGACATGTTCACTTAGGGGTGTACTCACTTTTGTTGCCAGCGGTTTAGACATTAATGGCTGTGTGTTGAGTTATTTTGAGGGGACAGTAAATTTACACTGTTACACAAGCTGTACACTCACTACTTTACAGTGTAGCAAAGAGTCATTTCTTCAGTCTTGTCACATGAAAAGATATAATCAAATATTTACAAAAATATGAGGGGTGTACTCACTTTTGTAAGATACTGTATTTCTTGCATTCATGTCGGTATGAAGAAGATTTGATGTGTGATATATTGCACACGTCTGTCACCTCTGGAACAACCAAACCATTAATGCTGCCCTCAAGTCTTCCTTAGAAATTTGTGCGTATGAGTTTTGGAGGTTGCGATTTGCTTTTGTTTTTATCCGTCCATCCATTTTCTGTACTACTTATCCTACACAGGATTGCAGGGAGACTGGAGCCTATTCCAGGGGACTCGGGGAACAAGGTCTCGGGGACATCCTGGATGGGGTGCCAACCCATTACAGGGCACAATCGCGCACACACCCAGTCACAGTACAGACAATTTGGAAATGCCAGTCAGCCTACAACACATGTCTCTGGACTGTAGGAAGGAAACCAGAGTACCTGGAGGACACCATGCAAGGAGAACATGCATTGGAGAGCTTTGTGGACACAAGGCAGAAGTGGGACACGAACTGCCAACCCCAGAGGTACGAGGCAAACATAATATAATGTTATTCCCCCAGGACTTCACGCCTCTTCTTGTTGGGTCACATGACACCGCTGTGTTGTTGATTATTTTCCTGTAACAGCATGCCCTGTTGTGTTTTATTCCATAATTGTTGGGTTGCGTAAATGATCTCATTTATCAAAACACCGAGCAGGACTATCTAAATATATATTTATGTGTTGGATAAATAACACAGCACTTATTACCATCGTGTCATATCGTTTACACTTGTAGATAATTACAGCATTGTCCTGAATTGAGGTTCACGTAATTGCTCGATGTGACTTTGCAATCCATTGTGTCTTGTTTACTGAACTATACAAACGGTGCCAGCGGCAAATTAAGGCCACATGCTCCTTGTTTCCAGCTGTGCTATAACTTTTACCCTTATTAAACCATTGTAGTATCTGTGGAGTTTACTGGATAGAGCTCTTTGTGTCACGCCCGCACCTTGCACTAGATCAAATTAAGCAGATGTTCTTTTTTTCTGCGTGCTGATGCCGGTACTATCACGCTAATTAGCCACTAAATGCCTAAGTGACTTTGCTTCAACATAAGTGTCACAATGCAGATGGAGAAACAAGTGTTTTGTGTTTCTCAGCTGCAATTTCCTCTTGTGCTCGTTCATCTGGCACAGGAGATTCTCAGACGGATGGTTTTAAAGTGGCTCTAAGAGCAATATGGCAATATAATGCAGCATTATGGCTGTGCTTTGTACATCTGGGTTATGAATGAATAAACAAACATAACACAGGTACTAAGAAAAGCAGGTAGATTTTGATTTATTTTCCTTGTTGTTTTTTTAATATTGCCCCTTTACTCGGGTGAGATTTAATAGACCCTACCTGGAGTCATGTAACCTTTATTTAACTTGGGACTTGGTACGATGCTTGTACTATACCACAAAGCAGAAGTTATAAACACCTCATAAAGGGTCATGGAATATTCATCTCATCAATAATGAACCTCCAAATGAATCAGCGGACCAGTAAAATGTCTTGCTGTCATGTTTTTGTTATTTACTGTTCGGCCGACACATTTATTTAATGAATATTGGCTCGTCTAACCTTTTCAAGTCACATAATTATCTTCAAGCTAAAGTGCATCTTCAATTCTCAGGATTTCTAGAATGCATCTATCGTGACTTTTATGATGATTGTACGTTATCGAGAAGCTAAACAGTTATGGGTTTTTTTTTTTTTTTTTAAGTCAAAAGCCATAAAATGTTCTTTTCAGCAGAAATATACTCAGGAAGCACAGGACCATTTAAAATGCCTTTTGATAATTGACACAGATGATAAGAAATGCTAACTGAATAATCTGTTTTTTTTTTTAATTAACACCATATATTTCTTCTTTCTTTTTCTCCTGTTTCCTCCTCCTACTACTTTTTGTGTCTCTTTCTCTGTTTCCTTCTTCTTCTATGTTGTTTTGTTTCCTTCCTCCTGCTTCTCCTCCTTCTTTTTGTCTCTTCCTCCATGTTCTCCTCCTCCTCCTCCTTAACCTTCTTCTTATTCTATTTTGTTTTGTTTCCTTCTTCTCCTCCTTTTACCTTGTCCTCCTCCTTCTATTTAGTTTTGCTTCCTTTTTCTGTTTCACCTCCTCCTCCTCCTCATTCTTTGTTTTGATTCCTTCTTCTATTTCACCTCCTCCTCTTCCTCATACTTCTTCCTTCTTCCTACTCCTGATCTTCTTCTTCTTCTATTTTACCTCCTCTTCCTCATTCTTCTTCCTCCTTCTGATCTTCTTCTTCTATTTAACCTCCTCCTCCTCTTCCTCATACTTCTTCCTTCATCCTCCTCCTGATCTTCTTCTTTTTCACCTCCTCCTCCTCCTCTTTCTCATACTTCATCCTCCTCCTGATCTTCTTCTTCTTCTATTTCACCTCCTCCTCTTCCTCATCCTTCTTCCTTCTTCCTCCTTCTGATCTTCTTCTTCTATTTAACCTCCTCCTCCTCTTCCTCATCCTTCTTCCTCCTTCTGATCTTCTTCTTCTTCTATTTCACCTCCTCCTCCTCCTCCTTTTCCTCATCATTCTTCCTTCTTCCTCCTCTCAATCATCATCTTCTTCTGTTTTACCTCATCTTCCTCCTCCTCATCTTCTTCTTCTATTTTGTATTCTTCTCCTCCTCCTTCTTTTTCTTCTTCTATTTTGTCTCCTCCTCCTCTTCCTCCTCCTTTTCTTCTTCTATTTTGAATCCTTCTCCGCCTCCTCTTCCTCCTTCTTCTTATTGGTCTTTTCTTTACTTTGCTTCCTCATACTTGTTTGTGATTTTCTATTCTTCTGTTCAAGCACTGATTTCCCGTCTTCAGCCCGTGCCCTCAGACAGAAAAGTTCAAGGGGGAATATATACTTATTTAGTGCATTGTACAGTAAACTGAAGGATTTCTTCTTTGCAGTATTTATGAGGTTAGGGGTTATGATTTTTACAGTTACGTCATGAAGTGTTCTTTTCTGCACAGATGCTTTTGTAAATCTGTCCTAGCTGCCTTGTTGGACATATTGTACTCCTGTCTGTTTTTTCCACTTCACTGTCTGCCTGCCATCAGCTCACAAAGGCGCCCTGTTGGGCTTAAAAATTGTAGCCTTTAAAAGTGCGCACTTGGACCACTCGCTCCTTTTTGTGTGGGCTGGCCGGCAAACAAGGTCACCAGGCACATAAAGACAGATTATTGCTACAATCTTTGGCGAGCATAGGACGAGGTGGCTTAGCGAACTGTTTTACTACCTAATATCAAAGCGCCATAAAAAACACCTCGGATACGCTGCACCTTGGTTATATTTTGCTCTGTTACAAGGTGACTCACGGCACTGTTTTCAAAAACTTTCAAAAGATAAAAAGTGGACAAAAAGCTCATCTAAAGCTCAGTTCCTGGCTTGTTTGATGAGTTCGCTGGGATGCACTGCAGTGCTGACTTTGTGTTTAAGCTCAAAACTCCTGACGTTGATATTTATTCATCTGAGAGATGCTTTTATTCAGAGTAAATTGTAGGTGAAGCAGAATGGAATCCAAGCACAGAGCAGAGCAGGTGATGGCTGTGGGGTCTTACTCTGGAGTCTAGTAGCGGCTCTCTGACATGGCAGTCCTAGGATCTCACAACCACAGAACATTAACCACTATACTACCACTGCCAGTTAACTACCAAATTAATCTCAAGTGACTGTTGATTTAGAATTTTTTTTGATGGTTTATTTATTTATATGGAAATAGAGAAGCTTTCTCTTCCCTTCTTTGCCACACACTCATCTCTAGTAATTTGTAAATGAATGATGCTTCCTACCTTCCTTAATCCTGTCATCATCATCATCATCATCATCACCAACATCTTTATCATCATCGTCATTATTATCAAGATCATCATCACCATCATCGCCATCATCATCATCATCATCATCATTATCAAGATCATCATCATCACCATCATCACTGTCATCATCATAGTCATCATCATCATCGTCATCATCACCGTCATCATCATCATCACCGTAATCATCATAATCATCATCGCCATCATCACCAACATCTTTATCATCATCATCATCATCATTATCAAGATCATCGTCATCACAGTCATCATCACCACCATCATCACCGTCATCATCATAATCATCATCGCCATCATCACCAACATCTTTATCATCATCATCATCATTATCAAGATCAGCATCATCATCATCATCATCATCATCGTCATCATCATCATAATAATCATCATTGCCATCATCACCAACATCTTTATCATCATCGTCATCATCATCATCACTGTCATCATCATCATCATCATCACCGTCATCATCATAATCATCATCGCCATCATCACCAACATCTTTATCATCATCATCATCATTATCAAGATCAGCATCATCATCATCATCATCATCATCGTCATCATCATCATAATAATCATCATTGCCATCATCACCAACATCTTTATCATCATCATCATCATCATCATCACCGTCATCATCATCATCATCATCACCGTCATCATCATAATCATAATCGCCATCATCACCAACAACTTTATCATCATCATCATCATCATCACCAACATCTTTATCATCATCGTCATCATCATCAAGATCATCATCTTTCTAGATGTGCAAGCTGCCCATTCAATACTGACCACAGAACAGTTTTCCACTGTGCCTCAGTCCATTTTAAATGAGCTTTGGTCCAGAGAAGACGGTGGTGTTTCTGGATCATGTTCACATATGGCTTCTTCTTTGCATGATAGAGCTTTAACCAGCGTTTGTGGATGGCACGGCGAACTGTGTTCACAGACGAAGAGTTCTGGAGGTGTTTCTTGCATGCAGTGATTTCCAAGCCTGTTTTTAATGCAGTGCCGCCTGAGGTCCCGGAGATCATGGCCATGCAATATTGATTTTCACCCTTGTGCCTTATGCACAGAGATTTCTCCAGGTTCTCAGAATCTTTTGAGGATATTATGTACTGTAGATGATGAGATATTCATAGCCTTCGCAATTGTACATTGAGGAACATTATTCTGAAATTGTTCCACAAATTGTAGATGCAGTTTTTCGCTGATTGGTGAACCTCTGCCCATCTTTACTTCTGAGAGACTCTCTAAGATACTCTTTTTATACCCAATCATCTTACTGACCTGTTCCCAATTAACCTCCATCTGTTTCTTTTTAGTAACAGTTACTTTTCCAGCCTTTTGTTTCCCCTGTCCCAACTTTTTTGAGACGTGTTGTGGCCATCAAATTCAAAATGAGCTTTTCCCCCAATTAAAACAGTACATTTCCTCAGTTTAAACATGTGATATGTTTTCTATGTTCTATTGTGAATAACGTATGGGTTTATGAGATTTGCAAATCATTGCATTCTGTTTTTATTTACATTTTACACAGCGTCCCAACTTCTTTGGCATTGGGGTTGTAGTAGTGTAATCATCTACATCTGGAGAATAGAGCAGTTGCAGCTGGAGGATGTTTTGTGAGAGTCATGCTGTTTTGGCCTTGATCTTGATCTCAAGGAGACTCGATGTTGGAGGAGGAGAATATGTTGTAATCTCACATATATATGGAACACTGATCATGATTTCCTTTGAATTGTTTGAATTTGTTAGCATGTATTTAGGAGACTGCATTACTGTTCTGTATGTCTCAGCTCAACAAGAAACAAAGAAACATTAACATGGCAACTGTAGTGAGGAAAAACTGCACTGTGCAACATGAACACCGTGTTTATGCCCTTCTCTCTCTCTCTCGCTCTCTCCCTCTCTTTCTCTCTCTCTCTCAATCTCTCTCTCTCTCTTTCTCTCTTTCTCTCTCTCTTTCTCTCTCTTTCTCTATCTCTATCTCGCTCTCTCTCTTTCTCTCTCTCTTGCTCTCTCTCTCGCTTGCTCTCTCTCTCTCTCTCTCTCTCTGGCATTGTTGCTAATCTACAGTCTGTGGTTTATGTAAATCTGGGTTTCACAGGAATCAGGCAGGCTGGAGAACAGTCGATTCAGCTTTTCTGCAGTTCAGAACCTGTGTTGAGTTAGATTTTAACAATACAGCTGTGGTATTGAGCTCTTTCGCGATTCTCTCTCTCTCTCTCTCTCTCTCTCTCTCTCTCTCTCTCTCTCTCTCTCTCTATCCTCTCTTACACACACACACTTCCACATTCACACACAGTACTCGTAGGTCCTACCACTAAGAGCCAGCAGAGGGGGGAAACAAACCTTTGACTAATCTGTAAATTCATATGAGGCCAGAATGGTATTTTTTCTGACTTTTCATGATCCATTAATGTCGGACTTGATGTAATTTCCACATGTTCATTTTGGTTGGAATTAGTTTTAGTCTTGTGATGAAAATGCAGAACGGTTTTAGCCATTTGCTCATTAGTTTTGGTGTAGATGAAGTTGATGATCCATGTCATCAAATCTACATACATACAATCTCCTCCAAAAGTATTGGGACAGCAAGGCCAGTTCTATTGTTTTCGGTAGACGTTGAAGACATTTGGGTTTGACACCAAAAGATGAATATGAGACCATAGATCTTTCTTTTAGTCGTATTTCCATCTAGTTGTGTATGAGTTTATATTTGATACGGAACAAAGTATTTATTCTGGTGTGAAGTGGGCACGCTGGGAGATTCAATGATAGATGATGTTTTGTCTCAGACAGTGGGGGTGTAAAGGGTGAATTAAAACAATCAACAGCTAGCCAGATAACATCGTAGCTATTAAACATCCTGCTTTAAAACAACACTAGGATAAAATCTGAATCTAACAGTGGTCAAGTGTGCTAGTTCTAGCCAGTTAGTTTTATATCAGCCTAACAGTATAACAGTGTGGATTTTTATTTTTTTTGTGGAAAATGATTAAGCTCTATCCCTATTTTGGGGAAAATTATTTTTCATCTTGCCTCAAAGGCCTCAGCCCTACAGAGGTTTGTGTTTATCCACTTTAACACACCAAATTTAGCACATTAAGGCCTTGGTAATTAGCTGATTAATTGAATCAGGTGTGTTAAATGAGGTGGAATGATAAACTCTGTAGCGCTCTGGCCCTCCAGGAATGGACTAAGAGCTCTCTGGTATCCAGTTTTCGGGTCTAGAATGAGTAAGCTTTCTTGATGAGACGTTGTCTTTGTGAACATAAGAGTCAAAATATTGTGATACCATTTTTTCATATGCAGCCCTTTCATTTCAGGAGTGGACAAATCATAAATTCATTAGGTAGTCCACCAGGCAAGCAAAAGCTATAGTGCGCTGCCCAGTTTTGTCTTCTGGTTGCCTGGAAACTTTACTGACTAGCATAAACACTGGTAGCTGTGGTAATGTTATGACATATGGGGAGCTAGTTAGTTAGTTAGTTAGTTGGTTAGTTAAGTGCATTAATACAGATAAAAGTAAACAGATGAATTTGCATTCATGCCAAACCTTATATTTGCAACATCAACCAAATGCCTGCCAATTTTTCAGCTATGAGTTGATACTGAGGTGTTCGGTCTTTACAGTTATAGCTACGAATAACAAAACAAACATGAACATGAAATCTGCTTGGGATAGTGATTTGTCCACTATTACGTCAGCACTGATTCACTCGACAGACGCTACACCGACGTCTAGATGAAGCCGAATCTAAAGACTGAGTGTTAACACCAGAATGTCTGGCTTCCCCGTTAGCATTAATATGTACCTAATTCATTCATAGCAACTTCAGGATGCAGGAAGTTACCATTGTGGCGCCTCACCAGAAGTCTTTGGTATGCCATTGAAGTAGGTTGTGCATGTCAAATAAAGTTAGTGTAGTATGTAAATTTTCAGATGCCCTAACATGCAGAAAGGAAGATAATAAGCCTATAGGGAGCAACAAGCTTGCAGGTTTTATTATGCAACCCGGTGTAATCAGTTGTTCAATGCCTCAGTGATCATGGCAGCACACTTTTAGACTTTGTAATTTAGTATACTTGGATATTTTGATCCAGGCTCTTTGTAGAACTTTGAATAATTGTGTCTTGTAATACAGTGGGCTAACGGTTTGATCATACTAAAGTCTTAGCTTAAAAAAAATAAATAAGAAATCTGGAACGTGACCTCTATGACCTCTTCTACGCTGGACAACATTCACTTCTATTGGCACAAATGCAAATTTATGGAAAGCCAGCACACGAAAACTCATATTGTTGTGCTTTGATTGGCTGCTTTTATGTGAATCCTCAGGGCAAGACCAACAAGATTAAGCTTGGAAAACAGCGCTATCCAAACACACACACACACACACACACACACACACACACACACACACACACACACACACACACACACACACACACACACACACACACACACACACACACAAAATACCCCCCCACACACAGGACCACACACTCACTACAGGATAATTCCAGCAATATGGACCTGTGTTATAAAATCATGACTTGCGTAGTCTCATTGCCAGAACAAGGGATGTGTATATTTGGTCATGTGACTTTTGAGGAATAATAATAATAATAATAATAATAATAATAATAATTTCTATGTGTATCTGTGGCAGCCCATAGAACGGTTCGTATACTTTTTATGGAACTGTGATAGAGGACAGTCTCAGCCACCTACAGAGCAATAACAATACTGCAGCACAATGACATAGATGGCATAGAAATGTGATTGCTCAGATTTTTATTTGTGTTCATTTTCGCCAAATTTGCCATTTTGAATGTTCTCAAAAAAGTTTTTTTTCCACCTCTTTTCCTAATCTTTTTGCCCATTCACCACAAAATTAGATCACAGCATCACGAGATCAACCTGGAAAACAAAACAAAACAAACAAACAAAAAAACGTGTTTCGCAGATTTTTTTTTTTTAAATATGTGGGACAGTTCATCCATAACGTGACAGACAAAATTTCACACGTGAGTGCCTGTAAGAAATTCACTTCTAATAGGCTCTATAATTCACCAATTTCCACCACTGCTTATAACCTTTGAACTGCTCATTATATAATCCTGATTCTTCTTCCTGTTGATTCCCCGGATGGTGGTGCTGAGTGTTTGGTGTGCTGGCTGTTGAGTCATTTGCAAAACAAGAACTCAGCCATTTTGTGTGGGTTTTTTTTTTCACCTACAAATTTTGTCCAGTCATCATGAAATTTGGATCACAGTATTGTGAGGCCACTCCAAAAAAACAACAACAACCTGTTTGTTGAATTTTTGATATGTGAGATGGTTTGTCCATAACACCCAAATGAAATTACTGGCAAAGTCCCCAAAAAGTTTGATCAGACTTCCATTGCTCTCTCTTGTAACTATCTAGCTGTAACATTAGTTTCACTGTCGTGTAGAATTAAAACTAGAATAAAAATCTCCTTCAACCTCTCAAGAAAATGTTTGTGCAGTGTTGATATTTTTCTTGATCTCATTTTCAATAACACGCCGATCAAACTGTGCCTAGAAACGTCAGAAATGGAAATGAGTGCTGGTTTCAGAGTGACTGCTTTATATGGTATATTTTTTTTTTATATTCAGCGAACCTCGTCAGTAGTTCGCCGCTGCTATCAGTTATGCAGCAGTCTGACGAGTTTTCACGCTTCCACAAGCTTTTCTCTGTCCTGTGTCGGTGAAATTGCTCATCAGTTGAGAGTTGTTTTCTACATATTAAAGCAAGAATCTGACCTTATTCAGTTTTAGCACTGTGGGGAAATAACAGAAAAGAATTAATGTGTTCTTTTCCCTCTCAGACTTACAGACATACAATCGTATGTCTATGAGAAGGCATTCGTGTGACAAGGTCACGTGTAAAGAACTGGAATTTAAAGCAAGCAAATCAAATGCCAAGCTTCCCATTGACTCCATGCCCTTTCACTGTGCAGTAATTTCCTCTCATTTGGGTCGATGTCTTCATTTTCAGTTTTATTTTTATTTACATGTAGAACACCGTATTTACAGTTTATTCTCTGACCGTGATGTTATTGAAAGCAGCTTGTGTGAGAGTGCAAGTCTGTAGCTGAGCAGTTAAATGGCAGATTTGAGCTTACAACCTATTGGTCATGTTAAAAGCTAAGCTAGCACTGATTTCATTCCGGCTCGGGTGATGTAGCAGGTCGGTATTTTATTGCTTGTGGTGTTCTAACAAGGGCTTATTTGAGTTTTACTAGTGACTTTGGAAGCCCGTGATGAGGCATTTAACACGGCGATCATCTTGGTCATTAAAGGAGAGTACAAGGAGGAGGGGAAAAAGTGAGCAAGATGAGACGAGATGTGTGGGTGAAAAACAGAGTAGTTGATCTGTCTTCCATTTCCTTTGGGAAGTCTTGGTTAAAAAAAAAAAAAAGCAAAAGATTGCGTTATTGTGCTCCTTGGCAGTCAATAAATTAAAAGCTAATGCTGGCAAGTAAACAGCGAGGAGATTACTTTTTAAAAATGTTTTTTTTTTTTTTTAATTATTATTATTATTTATTTCACAGAAGTGTTTTTAATTACTTCCTGCACTGCAAGCTGTGCTGAGCTCTCATGTACGGGCGAATAACGTCACACCGGTCCAGGAAGCCGAAAAAGCACCAGAGGTGAAGGCCACTGTTTCTTTCTGGGTTTTTTTTTTCTTTCTTTCTCTCAAGCTTTTGGGTCCAGAGAAGTTTAATTAGTGAAAGCAATAAAAAACGGCTAGGAGAGGAAGCAGCAGAGCCACAGCAGAATAACATCTCCATTCCAGTCGACGGCTCGTAGCTTTCTCTTGCTCTCTCTCTCTCGCTTTCTCTCTTTCCGCCCGTGCCATTGTCTGCTTCAGAAGCTCTTCTGACAAGTTTTTAATTGCCATAAACTCATGTATATTCATATCAAGGCATGCTCATTCTTTTTTCCTGCTGATGAATCCAGGCTGTACTTCATTATTGCAAATTTTCATTTACCCCAGTCTCACACACACACACACACACGCGCACACACCTCGTTTCTCAGCTTGTCTGTTTCACTTCCAGCTCCATATCGATAAATAATCCCTCAGCGTACGCCCTCTGAAAGTCACCCCAGTCGAATTCATAACTCGCAATCCTATAGAAGGTGCCTCGGAGAACCTCGCTTATGTGGCGCTTTCCAGCTGTTCATTTTGATGTAACCTTTAGCGAGGGCTTGCCAATATTCCTCCCAGCACTTGGAAGGGCGACTGAGGGGGAGTTCAATAACCAAACGTGCTGAGCGTGTGCGTTTCTCAGCACGTAGACGTCCTACGGCCCAGGTGGAGCGCACCCTCTGTGCTCCATTTGCCTTATTTACCTTTTATTAACAGTTGCCTCGCTGTGACATTTCATCTGGCAAGGCCGTCGTACGTGATCTCCACTCGGGCTTACGAGATGTTCACACACACACACACTGTTTCTCTCATGCTTTGTGTCTCTGTCACACATCTCATTCCCACACTCATGTCTCTTGTGAACTCGCTCCCTCAAGGCTAAGATAAGAAAAGATTAAATCTCTTGATTTTTTTTTTTTTGTCTTAAATACTGGATATCTTATCGTTATTGATGTAATTAAAGTACATGGATAGAAACTCCATCTGCCTTTAAAGTGAACTCGAAGACGCAGTGAAGAACTATAACCTTCCCGCCATGCTTCCTGCTTTTCAGTATTTGCTCAGTATTTAAGGTTGTGTAATATTAGGCACGGAGCCGCTGTTGAGTCCTTGAGCAAGACGTTTAACTCTGTACTGCTAGACTACATGCTTTGATTGAAATTTAAAAAATAAGTCATGCTAGACAGACCAAAGGACAACGTGAAAGACACTGCTAGAAAACATTTTTTTTTTTAATGCTAAGTGAAGGATACCTTTAAAGGACATTTTCTCTATAACGTACCCACTCTGATTCAGTTTATTAGGAAAAATGTCTGTGAATAAACAAAAGAAAGGAAGACGAAAAAGGTAGAGGGAGAGGAGATGCTGAAAGAGAAGTTGCAGAATGCAAATAGAGCATTATTATTATTATTATTATTATTATTATTATTACTTTTTATTTAATCTCTCCATGACTGTCTCACGGTATACAGCGGATTCAGAAAGTATTCAGACCCTTTAACTTGTTGCACACTTTATAGCGTTGAGGATTTGAATGGATATAATTGCCATCGATCTATACTGAAGCGGCCCTAAATCCCGAAAGTTAATTAAAAGTCAAAACCTGAAAATTCACAAAAGTATCCAGAGCCTTTATTCTATACTTTCACTGTAAAACCTGATAAGTTCATTTAACTCAAAAAATTTGAGGAAACTAATTACCTTAACATTTTTAAGTTGATAACTCAATTTCTTTAAGCCAAATACACCTAAATATAACAAGTTTGAGTAAAATTTTTGTTAGATTTAAGTGTATTTGGCTTAAAGAAATTGAGTTTCAACTTAAAAATTTTGAGGTAATTAGTTTCCTCAAATTTTTAATGAACTTATCAGGTTTTACAGTGTTGTAGAAGCCCCTTTGGCTTCCACAAGTCTTCTTGGATACGTCTCTACTAGCATTGCACACATGGATTTGGGCAGTTTATCCCATTCTTTGTGGCAGGTCCGCTCAAACGCCGTCAGATGGCGAACGTCTGTGAATGGCAATCTTCGTTCAAGTCTATCCACGGATGTTCAATGCTGTTTACAGTTGCAGTCAAAATGATTCGACCCCCATTGCAAAGCAGGTTTATTGCGGAGATTTACAGACGTTCAGCTGTTTGCAATGAACAATTCAAACAAAAGCAATTGAAATAGTTCAACACGACGAATGCTTCAATGGTTTCCCCAATTTCAACTGAAAATGCAACTTATAATGACTTCTCCAGTCTCAAAATGTTTTGGATAATCTTTTTCCACATTTTGAGTCCTTTATGCTGTCCTATGCCTTTTACTCAAAAGTGGCTTCTGTCTTGCTACTCTGCAATGAAGGCATGATTTATGGAGAGCTGCACTGCAGAGATGTCCATCCAACAGGTTCTTCCATCTCTGCACAGGTCTTCTTTTGGAGCTTTTTTAGATTGACCGCTTGGTTCTTTCTTACCTCCCTGACCCTTCTTTCCCTGATGGCCCTTCTTTCCCTGATGGCCAAATATAGGAAGGTTCAAGGTTGTGCTAAGCTGCTTCCATTTCAAAATTATTGAGGCCATTGTGGTCCTGGGAACAGTCAAAACCTTAGAAATTGTTTTATATCCTTGCCCTGATCTATCCCTTGTCACAGTTTGATCACAGAGAAACACCGACAGTTTCTTGGACTATTGTCTTGGCAATGCATTGTAAATTTCTTTCCAACATCCTTCAGACTGTGTCCAGTCAATTCGAATTGCAACAGCTGGACTCCAATTGAGTTCTAGACACATCTCAAGGATAATTAAAGCAAACAGGAGGCACCTGACCATGATTTGGAGTGGAACTGCCACAGCAAAGGGTCTGAATTTCAACATTATGTGCATTTAAGTGTAGATTGATGAGTAAATAAAACGGTAATTATATCCATTCAAAATCAAATCCACAACACCATACAGTGTGCAACATGGGGTACGAGTACTTTCTGAATCCATTGTACCATGAAAATATTCTTTTATAATTGGCTGTGCGTTAATTCGTTAGATCAGGATGCTCAAGGCCTGATATAAAAAGCAAACAAATCCAAAGTTAAAAACAAAAGTTGTTCAATAAATACTTAAATCAAGTTCTCCTATCAAGCATTTATCACAGACAGTTCCACATAAAATTTTTTTTATTGTTCCTTAACTATGCAGAGAACCACCTCCTAGTAAAGAAGGTTCCATCAAGCACCATCGCACAGGAAAGGGTTCTTTGGTTTGTTCCTGGGGAACCCTTAAGATTTTATGTACACCCCTGTAACAGTTTATTTGATTTCAGATAGGATTAAGTAAAACCCTTCTAAGGAGTTGGGAACACGATTCAAAGAACGCATGAGGAAGCTTTTTCTCTAAGAGTGTAGCAAAGGGGTGAGGGAGATATTGTTCACCAAAGCTTTCAGGTTAAATAAAATGGTGGAGGACACATTGAGCCACATGGTGTGTTTTTTTATTTTTTGCCTCTGACTCATCTGTTATTTGCTGATACCCATTATTTTCATCACATGTACGTAGACGATGAATTCATGTGCTTTTCCCCAAGTCCTTGAAATGTAGTCCAAGATTGCAAAAGGAATCGAGCAAGAATGAGAGAAAAGCTTTGAAACGGGACGATTGAATTGTTTTATTATTAATGTCAGGAGAAATAAGCAAAAAAAAAAAAAAAAGAGATAATAGTCAGTAATTTTTGTTAATAAACAAATCCTCTGCTCCACCAGAAATGATACCGTGATCCTAGCGTAAGCTTATCCATATTGTTCCACCTCTAATATAAAGCAATGTTTTTCCGTTTTCTCTGACTTGAGGTGTTGGTCTCAGAACTGTCCACCCATATGCATATTATTCTAGCAAACACCTGCCAAGGACACCAAGTCTGAACCCGGTGTCTGTTCCAGGCAGCTGGGGAATGTACACAGCTCCTGTGTGGGTCTGAGTGTGTGTGTTTTTTTTTTTATGGAAAAGAGAAAAGAAGACAAAGAGAGAGCACAGCATGTGTGCATCATCTGTGCAAGAGACTGTGCATACAAAGCACAAGAGTGTTTGTGTGTGTGTGTGTGTGTGTGTGTACTGTATGTGTGTGTGTGTGAGGTTTTACGGGACAGCAGGCGGTGGAAACACACACTGCCAAGCGGCAATTAGGAAAGCAGAGAGTCGTCACTCTCGCACCAGGAGAAATATGCTGACAAAGCCCAAAGCCAAGCAGGCTCTTCTGTCCTCGCACATTCATCCATCTAAAAACGCAATCAAGCGCCGAAATCCACGAGCCCGTGTTAATTATTAATGCTTTCTTCTCTTAGATCGGATGCGGCGGCACGTTTACGCGTTTTAAGGCCACGCTTGGTCATTCATACTCTCTTATTTTCGCAAACATCCGATAATCGAATGTTTATGCGACTGTAAATGCGCTTTAATTGGAGGTTTATGCGCTTCCAAAGCTTAAATTAGGTTTGCGATGATCTCTGGCAGTGGAGGAGGCGGCGTTCTTGCACGCCGAATCAAAAACTGTGGCATGTAGGGTAAATTTCAATTAAGATCCATATCAGCATCGAGGAGATTGAACAGTATTAAAACCCGGTTTTGCTTCGCTTGGCCATTCTGCTGCAATGATTATCATTTCATGGGCATTTGAGATTTTCTTCACAGTGGCATTTAATATTGCTTCGCTGCTTTTGGTTTGTATTTGTGTCAGACAGCGTATTGTAGTCTGTAATGCTTTTTAAAAAAAATTTGATATAGTCAGTGTTCTCCAGGAGCTAACAACATGCACGGCTTTAATTAAAGGTAGGGAGAAAGGCCAAACGCGGGGGTAATTGAAGGCTAAATTAATTTATTGTATTCACTGCTCTGTTGTGTCAGCTTGTGTGTGCTGGGGTTTTTTGTTTGACATGAAAGTCAGCAGAAAGGTGCTGCAAGAGCTGACACACAAAAAAAGAAAATATGTACCCTTTTACAGAAATATACACGCACACATATTAGGCAAATACCCAGCTGTGAAAAGTCCTTATGTATGTACAGTTTATGTCTAATTAAATATCATTGTAGAGGATTTTATACTTCGGCTTACACAGTTATATGAAGACCACACCTATCTTTCACAGGACTGTCTGTTAGCTGTATATACGTTAAAGTTATTTTAATGCGAAAGAAAAAAGTCAAACTAACGGGTGGAAAATCGGACTAATTCTAATGAATTAGAGTGATGTGGGATGAGTGATGTGGTGAAACCTTGTTACTGGCCTTATCCTTGACTTTTTACAAATTGAGAAGTACAAATAGTTCTGAATTTCAGCTAAACAAGATTCCATCATTCACTAATGAAAAAGTAAAAACTTAGTTCTTTTTGTGTTAAATCAGTATTGATTATAGCATGTATCATTTAGGAGTCATTATCAAGTGTTATCTCTCTCTCTCTCTCTCTCTCTCTCTCTCTCTCTCTCTCATTAATATATATATATATATATATATATATATATATATATATATATATATATATATATATATATACACACACACACACACACACCATACATGCCATAACTTTTAATAGTGAAACTCTGAATAAAAGTCTTACAGGAATGTTTTTTTTCTTCAGATCTTCTTGTGAAGACGTTGTGAATTATACGTTACATCCGATCCAAGATGTAGTCGTTGCTTTTCGAAATGTTAAAAGTAATCACTGCAATAGTCACAATAGTCAATTACCCGCTATATATATTCTAAGTGCATCTGCTTTGATCACTGACATTTACAACATCCACCATGACCAAAAAGTAAGGCTTGCGTAATGGCCATGCTAAGCTGGAATATTATATATCATTGTACTCAGACAGCTAATTTGGATTTCTTTCTTTGTTTGTCTCTCTGCAATAACAACAACAACAAAAAAAACATGTTGGACCAGTTACATGCTAGTTATAGCTCCAGGAGCTAAAAGCTTTTAGTATTTAGCCTTTCAATAAGATTTGGAAAAAAAAAAAAAAAACTAGCACCATGAAACTTGAATGAATATAATTTAAATGCAGTACAAATCAGCATGGTTTACAACCGCTTGATTGCGGAGCATTTTATTCGAGCCATGTGTGTATTTTTTGTGTGCATCTTTGAATGGGAGACATCACAAGTGTGGAATGTAAAAAAAACAAAACAACAAAAAAAAAAAACAGTGAGGTGGTCTGAAAAAATCGTGGATTAAATTAATTATCCAGAAATAAAAGCTCCTTTGAAATCTAACCTAGGCAAAGTTTTCCTTGAGTGGAAGGTAAAGAGGTTTGACTTCCTGCTACTCCATCTGTGTCTCCTTAGATTTCCTGCATGGTTAGATGCTCATTAAACGCCCTAAGAGTACCTTCTCTAATATCCTTCCACCATTAGTCCATTCTCACTTTCACTTTTTAAAGCCTCCGTGTCTCCACCTTCTGTCTCTGGTCCAAACTTTCGGACCACGCGGAGCATGTTCCCAGGACACGGCTTAAATCTAGAATTAACGCGCCACTGAAGGTTGTATTTAGTCCACCGTGTCCAGGATGCAAAATTCCTCCAAGAAGGGAACTTAAGGGCATCCTTCAAAGGACTGTGTGAGAAACTTTCACTCGAATGAAACGGCACGATTTGATAGGGTTGGTCCAAAGTGTATCTCCGCTGGGCAATAACCCCCCTCGATTCTTGAATTTCCCCCCAAACTCAAAGCTGAATTTCTATGTTGCAGTTCACCATGGGGTTGTTTTGGTAATTGGCAAGACAGAAAGTTTTCTCTAGAAGTCTTTCGGTACTCCTTATTTTCCCCTCAGATTGATGGTTGGTGTGTTTGTGTAGCTAACGGCATCTCCGTCGACCACCAGGTCAAGCTGCTTGCCGAGATGTCTCAATTAGTTTTCTCTCCAGCAGCTTGTGGGAGGCTTTCTTTATGTGTGTGTGTGTGTGTGTGTGTTCATTTCCCCAGTTCCCAGCAGAACTGTTGGAGTTTGTTATTACTTTACCATACTTGTCTACCATTGTCAGGCTCGTAGATGTCAGAAAAACTTTGGCAGCCGCAATGTTTATTTACCGTCAGTCATCTCGCGGAACGGTATTGAGTACAAGAATATTTCACATCCTTCATGGAGCAAACTGAGATTTGATTGGAATTTCTACAAGTGTAGCAAAGATCAGCTCTGAAAAAACAAACAAACATACAATGTGTGTTTGGATTCTGACTCCTAGCTCTGTTCTATTTAGGATTTTCCTGATTTTCTTCATTTCAGATTCTGAAAGACTTCGAGAAGACATTTTTACTGTGACACCTTCCATGAGTAGGGTTCAGATTTCTGCTTTGCCATATGGTGTGTTGAGTAGTCCGTGCTCTGGTCTGAGCATGATGAAGCAACAAGATATTGGGAATTGGCCAAAATGCACAATAGCATAAATTATATCAACAGTTAAAACTTTACAAAAGCTGCATTTTGTGTACAGAAAGCAAAATCATCAGACTGAAGAGCATGGATAAATGCCAATTCCTCCTCAGGGCTGTCTGTTTACTTCAAGGTCACTGATTTCCCCATGTGACCATAAAATAACACACAAACTCTTACAGCCTCAAGTTAAATCATGCAGCATGTTCATGGTTTAATAAGGAAACGGGCTCTGGACGTTGAATCAAATATGTTTATTCAGATCTGCCCGAGTCGCATGACATACAGGAGCTGTAAAATGATTGAGCTATGGAATGAATAAAGTGGACAGTTTTCAAGTACCACTAATAATTAACCTGCTGCCAAATTCACTGAATGAGTATTCACCCTCAACAGCAGGGGTGTTCAACGAAAATGTCTTAAATGTCCTGTTACATAATGTCCTTGCTTACAAAAGTTCAGATAAGCGACTGATTGAATGGCGACGGGTCACCTTTTAATACTTAACTATTAGCGATTAGTTCATGGCTATAAACAAGACTATTTGGAGTGGTGGTGATGGTTTTGTAGTGGCACTTAGTGCCATGGACTCAATGTGCATTATGAATTTTATGAGGAAACGCAAGCTTCTTTTACCAATCTGTTTGAAACTTTAAAAAAAACAAAACAACAACAACAAAAAAACAAACAAGCCATGTTGTCAAAGAGGGTAAATCTGTTAAATTCTTTAAAAACTCTTCCATTTTTTGAGCTAACGGCTTCAATCCTGTAGCTCGTCTCTGGTCCTGATGAGATCCCTTCAGCTAATAACTGATATAAATGCATAAGTGATTGGATAAGCAACAACAGAGTATCTGCTACAGAAGCCATGCTGGTTCATGTCTCGAAAGCTAGAGGGATACAGTCCACTGAATTAATGTGCTGGGTCTCCATTTGGACCCTGGTCCACCATTTGACCATCGCTGCTCTACAGGGAATGTAGCCGGTGTTGCAGAACATGGTGACATACAAATTGATCCAATGGTGTGGTGGCCTGGGAAGTCGTTTCACATTGTGAGATTTCTGACAGCCGGAATATGATTGCAAAATGAACTGATCAGGCTAACGTTCATATTGCTCTCCAACAACGCGCATGACATTCACTGGATGAAGAAATGACAGTTAGCTGTCCAGATCTTAGACCTTTTAGACCAGTGCTCACCAACCCTGGTGATTCCTGGAGATCTACCTTCCCACAGGTTTCATCTCTAAACAAAATCTAACACTGGTGTTTTAGTTGATCAAGAACTTCCTAAGGCAATGATTAGATAGTGACCACTGTTTTAGACCGTCTTTAGCTTTTTTTGTTGCAGTTTTAATAGGCAGAAAGACTGCATTTTCTCCATTTTCTTTTATAGCTTTTTCCAGAATTCAGCTACATCCAACATTCGATGGGTTTTCTCAGAATATGCTAGAGCTAATCTTGCACAACCAGTATATTTGGGATTGCTATAAATGTAGCTGGTTTGTTTTTGTTCTGCTATTTTTTTTTCTTTCTTTCTTGTACTACAGGTAGTACAGGCAAGGAAAAAAAATAAAATCATCACTGTCCACCCACTTATGGCTGCCAATTAACAACTTTTTAACTTGAAATTGTATACAGACTACCTTATTCATTACGAATATATACATGTCATGCATGTTTTCATTCCAATTTGCTGTTATTATCCATTTTCACTCCCCCCCCCCCCCCATTGTTGTTTCAATAAAGGTGTAATTTAATTTTCCTCTAAATAATCATATTTATACACACACAACAGAATTAACTTTAACACGCACAGATTTCCAGAACCTCATAAACGATTCTCAAGTGCATGTAAGCATATTAACACCGGCTTGGAGTCCCTCCCTCTTCGCAATTCATGTATTTATTTAATCATGGCAGGCTCAACCTTTTGACCTATTATAACTCCTCGTCTCATATACGTCGCATCGAGGCTAGCTAATTATGACGGAGCTTCTAATTGGAAGACATTTATTGCTGACACAACCAGTGCTCATACTGATGACAGCTGCAGTTTTCAAAGTTCTGCCCTTGAGGCAAGATGAGAAAAATCATTAATTACTTCAGACTTTTCTCTTCCTTCTGAACCACTTTTAGATTTCACACACTTTGTAATCAGTGATCGTTAGATAGAAAGGTCAGTGTGTGGAAACTGGAAGGTTGTAGGTTCAGATCCCAGGCTTGCCAGAGAGCCACTGTTAAGCAGAAGGTCGAGTTCGGCTGTGTGCTTGGATTGGATCGTGCCTTACTTCTAAGTCACTTTGGATAGAAGTGCCTATTAAATGATTCAATGGAAAAGGAAATCTGAGCTCTTAAACAAGAAAAGTTGAGGCGTTAACTTCAATATTGTTTTTTTTTTTTTTTTCCTGCTGTGTATCATCAGAAAATGATGGAATGTTCTAGCATTGTAGGATCTGAGCCTTCATTCAGAAAAGTAGCCAAAACTCTATATGATTAATATCCACTTTTGGAATTTCAACGTGCGAGGTCGATGTTGCATTGGGTTTGATTTCCTACCTCCGAACACTAACTCTATCCCTAACCCCCCTAATCTTAACTTTCATATGAATAGAGTTGTGTGAATTGTTATGAGTTTGTAAGTGTGAGACCGTGCTGCTTTAAGCTTCTCCTCGATGGGAAAGTGAAAACCATCTCGTTCTCACTCCCTCCACTGCGCCTGTTATAGTGTGATGAGCGAGAGCCCTGCATCTTAATCACGATGGTTCCCACTTCTCTTCTGTGTGTTTTTTGTACAGTACAGTGAACCTGGGAGGCAGATACAACCTTTCACTTAGAGAGCGAGAGTCAGCATTTACACTGTGTACCGCAAGCCCGTTAATCATTCGACATTTCATAAGACATCCCTCAGAGTGGGCTGCTGTTTCCGAATTCTTCACTTCTCAGAAGTAAAAAAGAGTAGGATATATTTAGTACTCTATTATCTCCTAAAGGAATGTTTCCCAGTGCTCCTGTACTGCATGTTTTAGTGTTTCCTCTGCACACCTTATGCAACTCATTAGCTCGCTAATAAGACAATTACGTGTTAACGTTGTGTTAGAGCAGGGAAAATAATTGTGCACAGGGATTTTGGGAAACACTGTTAGAAAACAAATTGGTATCTACGTATTAAAGTCAGTGATTTTGATCAGATGGTTGATGTCTTGAAAAAAAAAAATTCAATGCTTTCCAGGTTTTTATTTATTTATTTATTATTCTCAGCAGTTGCCATGTGAGGAGAACTTTTTGAAAAGTTTACAAAGTAATGTCCCTTTAAAAGATATATATATTTTAAAATATATATATTTTAAAATATATATATATATATAATCACTGAACCCACCTTTAATGTAATTGTTTCCATTGTGCCTTCTGACCATTTTACCAAAGCCCTGACAGGGCAACACTCTGATTGCCATCCCATCATGCACTTGTTTAGAAACATCTCTGTGTACCATGATTG
Source organism: Ictalurus punctatus (assembly GCF_001660625.3). Classification (NCBI taxonomy): domain Eukaryota; kingdom Metazoa; phylum Chordata; class Actinopteri; order Siluriformes; family Ictaluridae; genus Ictalurus; species Ictalurus punctatus. Next base: position 16,315,971 of record NC_030436.2, read on the forward strand.
TCTCTCAAGTTGCTGTACTTTCCATCTGCTATTGTTTATTCCCATGTTTGTCTGTTTGTATCTTTCTCAAGGACAATGCACATTGTACATAGACTAGAAGTATCTACAAGTATCTGCACGTGTGTGTGAGTTCTTTTTTTTTTTCTTCTTTTCAATAGTGTCACCTTGAGCCTATGAATAAAGCTGTGACACTGAAGGAAAGTGAATTAAATGTAATGGAGCATTACTGTATGAAATATCCATGAATAATCCTGTGATGTGACTGTAATTGTTGTACACTCTAATAAGTGATCGTATCTAAATTTCCCATTTTAACCTCATTCACTGTCGGAGTGTATGCATGTGGTCCCGAGGGTCTGGTCTTATCTTTATTTAATTTGGTTGATGTTCGTGCTAAGGAGGCCATTGCTTTGACCGGCGTGTCCCTGTGACATTTCTTGGCCCTCCTCCTTTTTACCATAGGCCGTGTGAGAGCTAAGCTAAATCACTTCAAGGAGATTTATTACTCTTGCATCGGATACGCAGTGGCAGCTCCTCAGCTTGTTGCTGCCGCAAGGCTATTGTTTTGAGAGCCATGACGCGTTCAAAAGAGGACAAGGCGATGGAGGAGGAGGAGGAGGAGGAGGAGAGGCAGCAGGAGATGGCAGAGGATTCTGGGACCAAGTGTGGGTGCCTAGACCACAGGGATTTGAATCACTTTATGTTGAGCTAGTGTGTTTCGTGGATTGAAATGAGGCCACGGCTTGCAGAGGCAATGCTTTGAGTCTCCATGGCCCTTAAAACTCAGTCACATGAAATCAGTTAAACATCACGCTCCCGGACCTGAAATCAGGCTGTTTACTTCATGTAAGCCAGTTGCATTGGAGTATCACCACTCGAAATAAAACTAGAATTTGTTGAAGTATTTGGTACGAGTTTATACGTCTGTGAAAGGATTTCGTTTCAACTCTTCATCGATCATATACTAATAATTTAATTTGAATCTGAATTGGAACGGTGCCTTTGAATATTAATGAGTGTATAATATTATACAGATTTATTATTTTTTTAAATAATAACTTTTCTTAGCAATTTTCATTCGTTTCCTGACTATAATGTTGATGATACTTAGATTTTAGTCTAGATTTTATGGACAGAAGGATTCGATAAATTAGCCACACTGTTAAGTTGCGTCCCAAAAGGCTTCATATTCACTCTACATGCTCACTACATGGGGTGTAAATTCTACATAGTAAGTAGAAACCCAGTATACACCATTTGACAATCAACCATATGAAGAATATTGACTGCTTACATGTACTGTTAACACCTGTACATTTTAAGAAATTCATCAATTCAAGGATGATAAAAAAAAAGTTCCATTGGACGTATTCTTGGCAACTAAGAATTAGAAACTTGAATGAGATTATCTCTTTTTTTAATAGTATTTGGGAAATTTGTCTTAACAGCCCTAATACATACTTGGTTGCTCCCATTAAGGTTGTTGTGTGTATTGTTACAACCCAAAGGCAGCACCTTACAATCCTAACCATAACCCAAGGACGTACAATAAAAGTAGTAAATACAACATAGCAAACAAAACACAACTACAATGAAGTAATATAAGATAAAATAATAAACAAAACCCAATATGAATATATCCCAGAAATGCTTGTGTTGTGTAGTAGATTATTAGTAGAATGTTCATGTCCTCATTCCTGGATCTGGATCATCAAAACTTGATTCATGAAATTGTGCTTTTCTGCAGTGTTAAAATAAAATGTATTATTCTCTAGAAGTAACACATCGTGTACCTTAGCTTACACAGCCTTGTTATTTAGAACACTGCTGTCCCCATTAAGCTATAGAAAACATGGCTGACCTTGTCAGGCATAGTGAAGGCACCGCCCCAATTTCCTTTGTCCGCTGTCCATAATTCAAAAGAGTCTAACACAGAGGAAGCACACGAGGTGTTTAGCAGCCTGTCCCTGTCTGCATAATCAGGGTGGAAGGTCATCCAGGCAGCCCTCTGCACTGCATGCCCTTGAAAACTGATGCTGGTGTTTATATTGACAATCCTGACCGGAGGCGGCTGATGGACGAGGAAATAGGCCTTCTGCTCACGTCTGAAATACCGTCGCTGTTTTATCTCGGCTATAAATCGGTGACTCAAGTTTGTGGGGTTTTTAATGGGGGGACCATAATTCTTGTTCGAATAGCAAGCTAGTAAATATTAAATCCAGAGTGCCGTGTGCAGCAATAACAAGGCCAATTTATGCTGATGTTGTACCGTAAACTATTTACACACACTGTCAGACTCCAGGTTTCCATAAACAATCCCAAATCAGGAACAGTCTGAGAGTTCGTTGCTTTACGTATCTCAGATTTGCTTGATTCGATGTTGGTGGACGAAAAACAATGTGCACTGAATTGTAAGCACTGACCTTTAAAAGAATTTATTGTCAAAGAAAACAAAAGCAAAGAAACTTGTCCTTGTCTCCTTAAATGAAAAGAGATCGTTTCTCTTTTCCAGCTCATAATGTCTCTTGGATGTTGACGCTGGATGTTTCACTGCTGTGGGTCAAGGGGTGTATGGACACGGAGATGGACTTTAAGCTTCACCGCATCAATTACATGCAGGTCTCTGTGTATGTAAGCTGTTACTATGGAAGTGCACTCATATAAACTCGTGCAGCCTGGACTATTCTCAGAGCTGCTGTTCTTGAAAGTTAATCAACACTTTCTGACCAATCAGAATCGAGCAGCACTGTGGTGTATATATAATGTGTAAATAACAGCTATCTGACTGTGAATAAACTCCCTTCGGACTCGTCTTGATCGGTCCGCTGACAGTTCCTGTGCATAAAGCCCACATACAGTATGCATTACTGGAATTATTGTCTTCTTAATAACATTTCCATGGAAACCAGTTATTATACCTCACCTGAACAATTGGGAATGACAGTCTTTCTTCATGGAAGAGATATTATGCTCTTCACACACAGGTGGGCGTTTCATGTTCAGTATTTCTCTCATGCTGTCGGGACCAGAGTCTCGCTCAGTCACAGATCCACACATCAGTCCATAACTTCCTTGAAGCTTACGTCTGCGCTGGCTGCACACTCATCAGAGCATGGTGCCTCTGACAGCGGCCTTCTGCTCGCCGAATATAAAAGGTGTCACGCTGCTTCTCTCTATTTGCAAATGTTTTTGAACCCCCTTGATTGAAATGGTAATGGCAGCATCTGTGGTTTCGATGCAGCTGTCGACTTCTGCTTATTTGATACACCCACGTTTTTTTTTTCATCTGAGCCATTATTTGACTTTTGCGCCGCTCTGTCTTTTTTAATTAGCATACTTTTTTTCGACGGTGTGAAACATTCACAGTGGAATGAACCCAGTATCGTGGTTTTGGGTACATTATGGTACCTGCATACAAAGAGGATAGTATTAAGGGTGACATATAACTCTCATATAAGTGGCAGTGCAAGTGTTAAATAAGGAATCAAACAGAGGTGGTAATAACGAAGGAGTGGTGTGATTGTGTCTTGACGTGAAGCGGAGTTCCTCTTACCACCATGAAATCGAATATTTTGCAATAACAGAAGATCTCAACGCGTTTTATTCCTCCTGTACCACAGCAATTTGCCAATGATTACATTCATCCATCCATCCAAGTCACAGGGTCACAGGGAGCCTGGAGCCTATCCCTTCGTACTTGGGGCACAAGACAGGGGACACCGTGGACGAGGTGCCAGCCCATTGCTGTCTTTGTATTGGGGGAGGAAACGAGTACCCGGAGGAAACCCCTGAGGCATGGGGAGAGCATGCAAACTCTGTGCACATAGGGCGGAGGCGGGATTCGAACCCGCAACTCCGGAAGCACGAGGCAAACGTACCAATCATTAACCCCCCCTCCGATGATTACATTTTAAAAATGTATTAAACAATGATTTTTGTCTATTTATAGTTACATTTAATGTTGTGGAAAGTCCAAAACAAGTGGTCACTTACATTATAGCAGCTATAAACAGTTCCTCAGCAGCCTCTATTTTTTCCTCTCTCTCTCTTTAAGCTGAGAAACCGGACAGGGACGTGTACGCTGTCCTGAAGTCTCCTTCCATAAATGTTGAATAAATGTCGACTTACAGATAACGTATTAAACCGTTTGTCAACACCTTTTTGAAATCATTCATTTAAAAGGAACATAAACATGCGGTTTGTCCGAACTACTCTTACAGGACATTACTTCTTATCTGACATTCATTCTCACACCCACTTTCAAAAGCTCCACAATCCGCACTACGTTTTGCCAAATAACAAAATGCTGCCGTGTTATTTAATTAAAATTAATTCATTTACACTCACCAGTGCTTCTTAACTTTTTATTAAGTGTTACGGCTTTTAATGGAGAAAAATACTACTCCTACCTCACACCCCCCACACATTAAACCACCTATGAAGTGCTGATACAGTGAAAGCATTTTTCATAATGCAGCCTAAAGTGATGACCAAACAATAGCACTGACTGTTTTTTTTTTTTTTAGTTTTTTTTTTTTTTTTTTAAATTAATTAATTGCACGATTGTGCTGTACTGTTTTTATTGTACTTTTTTCCCCCACTTTTGCTGCACCATTATCTCCATATGACCCTGCAATCCCAGGTTAAGAACCATTACACACACTTCCAGCAGTAGCAATTATTGTAGGATGTAGTGTTCTCATTTTACGCACTAAATCAATTTGGAGATGCACTGATGCCGTGCTATTCTCCTGGTAGGGTAATTTCTCTGCCGAATCCAAATAAGATTGTTAAGGTGAACTCTGATAGAAGCGCTATTATGATATTTTTTTTTTTTTTTTTTTTTTTTTTAAGCAAGCCAATCATCATCCCACTCATACAATGTGGAAAAAAACCACTAAACAACAACTATGTGTACAGCTTCCTTACACAACACAGCGTCAACATGGATGGCAAGGTTAGTCCATTTATTCTGTGCAGCGTGTGCTTATTAAACTGACGCTCGCTTTCCTTCCCCCTGGGAGGTCTACTCTTTATTAAAACATGTTTGTGTTTTCTCATCACAAAATATTTTGTTTGTGTTGTATATAAATGGAAATTAATTATATATCTGCAGGCGGCTGTTATGTTGGACAGTTAGCTGGATACTTGGAGATATTTTGCTCTATGTGGCTAAAGCCATTTTAGTACACCTATTCGCTTTTATCTCCATGGAAACACAGACCTTTGTGACTGAACTAACTTTCTCTGGTCTTGCCACTCAAAAATGACATTTTTGTTCCAGTGGAGGGATTTTCACACATAAGAAAATGAGTGTATTTGTGTCTATTACTTTCTTACTGCAGTAGTTCAAACCATTACAACAATATTCCTTCGATACCTCTTATTTAAAAAAGGACATTTTGTCTGCTATAGTTGTGCTTAATGACGTGGAAACGAGTGCTGTTAGTGCTTACAGCTAAAAACATAGCCGTTCCCTCATCAGCATCTTGTTTTTCTCTCTTAAACTTAAGACATTTTAAGGATTAAAACATATTATATCCAGAAATATTGACACTTTTTTTTTTTTTTTGTTTACCTCTGATTGTTACAAAGCTCTGACACTGGAGACTCCTTTCAAAAAGCCTAAATAAATGTGTCGTCATAGAAAACGTCAGCAAATACACACTTTTTTAATATTATCCACTCCTATAGTGTAGAAAGGATGATTAGAATGAGAGCATGAATATAAACCTGTGATTGTCTTGCTTTCGGAATTACTCTCAGAGCTGCTGTTCGATTAATAGAAGATCAATCAACACCTTTTAACCATATTAGAGGATTCAACAGCACTGGAAGTAGTATAGAGTAAATCGTATCATAACTTCACCCTTGTGCGTCCTTATGGACATTTTTTGAATGTCTTTTTCATTAAAAAAATGATTTTTAAATTTTTTTTTTTTTTTTTAGCATTTTCTCTGTGTTAATGCAAGCAGCATAAATCTTTGCAGAAGGTGTGTATTTTTATTGTAATTTTAATATTTCACCCTCATTTGCTTTCATAAATCTATTTTAAACTAGATACAGAAAAATAGTTACACTCAGGACCTTAAGGACAAAAATGTCCCCATTGAAACCCATTCGAAGTACAATATTTAGTCCCTGTGACGTTTAAGCATAAAATCATGCATTCTGTGTTAATAGGCTTTTATTTTGTAGCCAAGGTTTCAAAACATTGGATTTTTTAAAGAATGTTCTGAAATGTGTATTATTTTTTCAGGTTTAGCCTCTGGGAAAAAATCTATGCTTTTCCTTTTTTTCGGATTCTGCTGTATTATAGAGTGCTGCAGACCGACTGAATAAATGATGCAACTATAATTGTGTGTGTGTGTTTGTATGGATATCAGAGTTGTGGTTTGTATGTGTGTCCTGAAAATGTTGCGCGCGTGTGTGTGTGTGTGTGCGTGAAAAGTTTGAAAGAAAGAATTTATATTGTACTTGAAATCACAAATCCCACCCCATGTATACGAGTCAAAGAAGGTTACGGAGCTTCCGTAGAAAAACTTCCATAATGAAACCGGCGTTAAAAGGGTTAAAATTCTGGAAATGAATGAATGTTTGGTAATTATGATCAGAACTGATGCTGGTAAAAAAAAAAAACAACAAAAAAAACTACATCAATATGAATATATAATATTCTATGAGTTTTTCGACATGGACATTTTTGTCCTTTTTGGACCTGAGTGGTAGTTATTTATTTATTTATTTATTTATTTATTTATTTATTCCCCCCCAAAAATAAAAAATCTGTCACTGCATAAAAAAATTCGAATGCATAAAAATGAATGTTGTTGTTAATCCTTAACATATCAAAGATTGTAATAATCAAGGAAAAAATGATCTGCTTAGCATTTAATATATGGAAAATAATGACTATTTTTCTTTTTTTTTTTTTCATAAAAAAACATCTGTGGCATTATGTAAACAAACCAGCATTTAAAGGGTTACAATTCTGGAAATGAATGAATGTTTGGTAATTATGATCAGAAGTGGTGCTGGTAAAAAAATAATTTAAAAAAATTGACGTCAGTGAAAGTGGAAAAAGAAATATTAATATATAACATTTTTATGACAGAATTTGAAAATGTCATATAGGTCCTCTATGGACCTATGTTTAACTTTTTTAACTGACGCACAAGGGTTAACATATGTAGCCCTGATCCTAGCTAAGCAGTTAGCATGTTGGACCGCAGGAATAATTTCTAAAATGACTTCCAGGCTTTTTTCTGTGTCTCACGAATGAATTAGTCGCAATAAAAAAACCAATTATTAGAGCAATTAGCTCTGCATTGTTAATCACTCGCAACTCTGTACTGCATAGTTGATAGGATTCATCTATACTTTTGAGAATAGGTGTCGTGCTTTCAGGCAAGGCTGTGAGATGCGGCATATTTTTAAAAAAATTCATTAAAAAAATAGCTGCATACTTCCAGATATGTCTTGTGTTTGTATGTGGAAATTACAGCGTGGGAGTTAATTGTTGTTATGGCAGCCGTGTGTCAGCCGCTTCCTAGCCTGCCGCATCTGGAGCTCCGCAAAATGACTCACTGTCATGTTAATGACTTTGATAACCTGCGCCTGTGAATAGCAAATGGCTCTGTGGAAACCCCCCCCCCCCCCCCCCCCATAAGAATGGTTAAGACCTACATAATGCACTTAAGCCCTAATACAGTCCTAGCCACCTAACTGTTAGTTACCGTACCGAGCGGTACTTTTCTAAAATCTAAAAGTACAAAATCTAAAAGTTTACTTCCTGGATGAGGGGAGGGTAAGTAATTAAATGTGTGAAATGTCCAGAAAGTGATTCCATTCCAACGCTTCTGTTAAAACACAACTTCTAATGAATGTGATAATGAAGGACAAGCTTAAATGAACTCCTATAGAAATGTCCATCTTGCAGATTGACAGTATCTTAAAATTAAAAAGGCTGCTGTTTTTTTGTCCGCTACCTGAAGTCGAGAAGGAAGTACTATAGTAATAAAGGCTGTACTGTGAGCAGGAAGTGTTTTAGCGATTTTAATCAATGTAAAAAAAACTAAACAAAACACTTAACCTTAGTGAATAACGCTCTTAGTCATTGATAATTGTATCAAAGAGTTCACCGATGGCACGTTTGCATGTTTGCTTCGCATCTCCAGGTTTGGGGGGTCAAATCCCGGCTCTGCCCTGTGTACACGGAGGTTGCATGGTCTTGGGGGTTTCCTACGGGAACTCCGGTTTCCTCCACCAGTCCAAAGACATGCGTTGTAGTCTGATTGGCATTTCCAAATTGTCATTTATTGCGTAAATGGGTGTGTGAATGTATGCATGATTGTGCCCCGTCCAGTTTGTCCCCCACCTTGTTCCCCGAGTTCCCTGGGATAGTCTCCAGGCTCCCCTGTGTCCCTGTGTAGGCTAAGCGGCACAAAAATCGGATGGATGGCTACTAATTAGCATTTTGTTAACGGTAAACTTTAATAAATAATGGCTGTGGATAGTGGCTCTAGGATAGAGTTAACAAATCAGAACTTTTTCTGACACTTAATACTGGAAACCTCTGCCAGGCTCTAATGATCAAAAAGTCCAACAATGCCAACATCCACAACGTCACTATGACAACTTTGGCGGTGAAGTCTACGGAGATGATGGATCTGGAAACGGTCTCGAAAGTGCAATTTTGTACCTGACTTACAGACATTGATTACGATCTCTTTCTACCCAATCCACACCCCCCCCTCGCTCATTCTCCCTCTCTCTGTTTCTGTCTCTCTCTCTCTCTCTTTGTCTGTCTGCGCACAGCTTAGCACCGACGCTCATTAGTGTGCGCTTTGTGACCCAAGGTACAACTAGGTGTCTCCCCAGGCCAAAACCTGCTTCCTGCTTCCTTCATAATTGCTTAGTCAATTTCACCTCAGGTTCACTGTGTGTCACGTGTGCTTTTGCTCCACTCGGTCATTGGTATTCCAGAGCTCTAATTGTCTGCAGTGAGGCTCACCCTGATCCACGGGTAGCAGGATCGAACGGACGTATGCTTCATGAAATCATAATTCAGGGTCTCAGATTTAACCTTTTAAATAAATAAAGAAAGCTTTTATGTGTCTTCTCCTGTTCTCCAGTTTGTGCCTATATTGTTCTTCCTAACACCATTAGCTCCTTAAAACAGTTATCCCTGTAGCAGAGGTCAGAAACCAGCATGAGAGCATGCGATCATGAAGTACAACAGTTAGTGCACTCCTAAGAACGGTTCAGCAAATGCTAAGTCAGAACACGTTTTTACATAATAGTTGTTGATCATTCTCATTATGCAGTTTCAATAAACGTTTGTATGTCAGTAAATTAAGTCAATTTTATTTATAAAGCACATTTAACACAGCGAAGCTGACCAAAGTGCTGAACAGAGTAAAAAAAAAGTAAAACAGAAAACAGAATAAAACCAAATAAAGACAGACAGTAGAAAATAGTAAAAAAAAAAAAAAAAGGATTAAAACGCCTGGGAGAAGAGAGATGTTTTCAGCCTCGTTTTAAAATTGGTGATTGAAGGTACGAGGCGGATGTCCAGTGGCAACTGATTCCGTAAACGAGGGGCAGCGACTGAAAAAGCTCTATCCCTTTTAGTTTTTAAAAGGATCGAGGGACACAAAGAAGAAACCTATCAGAAGATCTTAGAAATCTGTTAGATGAATGTGGTGTAAGAAGATCTTAAAGAAGAAGATCAGTAAAGAAGGCAATATATTAAGTGGTAAGAGACACTTTTCAGACCAAAACCACAATGAAGGCTGCTGGGTTTTGCTGCAAAAATAAGAAGTGAGTTCGACAGTCAAAGTCTCCAGAAGAACCGTGTCTGGTTCTGCAAAGATGCTCAATAAAACTTACAGCTCATTTCCTTATAAAAGTACGCAAATTCTACCTGAGACTTCTTTTTTTTTTCAAATATGGTCTTTGTTTCATTTATTACAATTTACTGCTCTTTAAAGTATTTTTTTAATGGAGAAAAATGTAATTTCATTATTTTTGAAGGCATCTTTGCTCTGCAGCATTTCTTTGCATGTGCATGAGACTTTGGTTGTTTGTTTGTTTGTTTGTTTGCTTGTTTGTTTCTGTGATTATTGATTTAATTTGCTTGATTATTCATTTATTTATTTCTTGCTTGCTTGTTTTTGTGTAATTATTTATTAGTTGCATGCATATTTCTTTGTTTATTCGTTTGTTTGCAGCTCCGAACATGTGTTATAACTCATCTCCTTGTGACTGACAGCTCATTCAAATTGCTCTCATAAGAGCTTATAAATTTGTATTTGTATTTTAGATTTGTTTGTTGTTTTCTACTGACCTTTTAATGTCACACTCAGAACTAAAAAAAAGGAAAAAAAGAAAAAAGCATAGTGCCATTTACAGAGCATTTAACTCAAGGCTGTTCGACCTATCATTGGATTTCATTTGGAATGTAGAGTGGAACTTTATATCATTATTATGATGATGATGACTATGATTATTATTATTATTATTATTATATTTTTTAAATAAATGAAAGTTAATTATTTTCTTTTGAACACTGGAATGATCATACACCTTGAAAATGACTCAGAATAAGCGAGCACATTTGATTACACATAGTGCCATTTAATATTTCTGAAATTCCATCATATCATTATAATTACCCTTGCAACCAAAGTGCAGTTAAACGGTGCACTAAGTACCTTTTTTTTTTAATTAATTTATTTCCACTCGACAGAGTGTTAAAAGCAAAATATGCAAAAACAAATAACAACAAAAAAAGAGAGGCAAATTTGTCATGACTCCACCTCTACTCATTTTGCTGAAAGATTTGCACTTGTATATGTTTTAATAAGCTCGTTAAAGGTGACCAGGACAGACATATATCTTCCTCTGCTGCCTACAATGCATTTAAAGCAACCAAAGAAGTGTTTCAAGGATTATACCGTACAATCTTTCATGTAAAATCTTGAACACTTGAAAGTCTTACACTATGAATCCGACTAGGGGGTTGTTGTTGAAGTGCTGTATTGTCTTATTCGGTTTCCTTTTCTGTCACTGGGACTTTAAGGCTGACAGTTTGGGCATGGAGTGCTGTCTTGCTTTCACTGTCTGTAACAGCTAGTGGGAGAATTATTTGGCCCAGTGCAATGGTGAGAGGCTGCCTGTGAACTTGACAGACAACACTGTCTAAAGAAAAAAAAAAATGCCCCCATGGACTATTTTCAGCCTATTGCTGTAATTCCATGTGCCTTGTTTAGGGATAACCAGCTCTCTTCAGAGCACACGTCTTCACAGCACACGTCTTCACAGCACACGTCTTCACATCGATGATCTGTTTGCTGACTTTGACGTTCCCATGGAGAGGCTCTGAAGACAGAAGACAGAAAAGTTCATTTGAAATATATCCAGGGCTTAGCGATGATCTATCCTCGGCTTAGTATTGCTACATACTTAAAAATAGCAGATTCTTCAGCCTCTAATCCATTCGCTTTTGCACTTTTCGGTTATTATCGAGCAAAAAAAACCTGCCAAAATCTTCTAGGCTGGATCGCTGTAAAAGCTATATTGAGAACACGGAATATGGTTTATTCTCAGGCCTTACGCCTCTGCATTGGAAGAGCTTGCTCAATTAGCAACTCTTCCTTCCAGCCTTTTCTCTCCTTGACCACAGTGTCTCGGCTATGACTTACGTCGAGTGCAATGCGCTCCATTAGCCAAATGCTGCGACTCATTGGGAAAGTGTTATTCGCTTAGTTTCTCTCCATTAAACCGGCTAGTTTTAATGAGTCCAGTGCATTCGACAAGGGACCTGAATTTAAAAACACTTATTATTTTATTTTTTTTTAATCATGTCTGTGTAATATTAGGAGTGCATTGGTATTATGTGATGATGTAGCAGGATGAAACAAAGTGAAGATCATCTTCTACTGGTCACTTGGGATAGCTGAGTACAAAAGTTTGCACACCCTTATTTGTAACAAAATGGTCAATTAGTGTTAATAAAGTATTAATAGAAGGGAATGATATTTCTGCATTACTTTCTAAATGTGATATCAATTTTGACCTAATAACTCATATGACCAGCGTTTGCTGGTATAAATGCTTCTAAATGCTTTCGTATTTGTCAAAGAATCTTTAAATCAGGTCTCAAGACAATTAGGATGATTGCAAAACTTCAAAAATCATGGAGAATGTAAAAAACAATGTAGCATTCTAACACCTTGAACACGGTGCTGTTAAATTCTCAATTCTGATTGGTCAGAAGGTGTCGATTCATTTTCTACAACGGCAGCTCTCACAGTAATGCCGACTGTAATTCCGATATTAAGGCCCTCATTTAAATATGTCATTGTTTCCATAGTAACAACGTACACTGCGGCTTGTACGATGAACGATCCACATAATCTAATCCTAATAATAAACGGACTGATATTTAACAAAGATTCAAAAATGTGTAGTCATTGATATGATGAAACTTTCCGCTGAGAAAATGTTTATTTAACTGTTTAACGGAAGGAGTCTCCGGTGTCAGTGCTTTTTGTTTTCCACCATAGTAAAGTCATCCAGACAGACGATGTTGTACTTTCAGGTTTCTCAATAACAAGAGAAGCTGTTTTTCTTTCTCTTATTAACTGTATGAGAGAGGGGAAAAAAAGAGAGCCTTTTTTATTTATGAGTACTGTAGTATACAGTGCTGCTTGAAAGTTTGTGAACCCTTTAGAAAGTTCTATGTTTTTGATACACTTCCACAAACGTGTTGTGAAGACTTTGATAGATCTCTGTCCTTTAAACAAAACAGGGCACTCACTCACACCTGATTGTCATCCCATTGATTGAAAATTTCAATCTCTAATTTCACCTTCGAATTAACTTCTAATCCTAGAGGTTCACATTCTTTTGCCACTCACAGATATGCAAGATTGGATTATTTTCCTTAATAATAAATGGCCAAGTATAATATTTTTGTCTCATTTTTAAAAATTGTTTGTTTTTTTTAATCTATTTTTTTTCAGGACTGTAATTAATAACAAATGTAATGGTTGGCACATTGCTGTGGTATAAATCACATTGGGATTGGGATAGGAAAATAATCAACTTTAGGGTGATAAAATCATCACACAACTGCATCATTGGTTATTTTACCATAACAGCATGCCCCCAAGTGTCTGGGATAGCAGTCTTATCCACCCACTTGTTCCTGCTATTATTGCACACTCCAGGAACACAAGAGCCAGTTCTCAAGAGTAAATACAACCACTCATCTACATATTTTAGTTGATGTGTTTTAAATCTCCTGCTGTACTCAAGATTTATGATTATAGTGTGTGTTTTTTTTTTTTTAGTTTTTGTTGCAGGTTAAGTAATCACACTCCTTCCTCTAGTGCACATATTATTAATGCCCAGGTGAAAGGAGAAGAAAGAATATGATGGTGAATATTCAACAGGGAGCTAATAGTGATGAATTATTACTGATTAAAATTAATATTTGTCTCCGGGTCTATTTTTCAATTATCTAAGTTAGAAATTAGGAGAGACAAATGGGCGCTGCTTTAACAGAGATGCATTACTTTTTGAGGCATAATTCATGCTCATTTGGTAAGGACACTCTAAAACATAGTACCTTGCTCCAATATTTTGCAATTCTAATGCCTGGCCCTTTCACTCTAAAATATAAACGACGCTTTTAGAGGATGTGCATGAAGGACATTGCAAATTCCAAAGTTGAGGGTTGTTAATCATCCCATTTCGGATCAGCTGTGGTGAAAAGCAGACCAAAAAAGAAAGGAAAAAAAAACCCCATGTGGTGCTCCCAGGGACTTAAGTACTGATATATTAGAGTAGGGTTTTTTTTGGGGAGAAGAGGGTCATTAGTGATTAATATGTGGTTATACTCTGGGTGATGAAAAGCAAGTAAGAGCAAAGTTAGAGATGAGAGTCAAGGAAAGATGAGAATCTATCTTGACCTTCTTCAGAGTGTTTCAGTGTGCTATTCTATGGAAGATACAGTGCATCCAGAGAGTATTCACAGCGCTTCACTTTTTCCACATTTTGTTATGTAACAGCCTTATTCCAAAATGGATTAAATTCATTATTTTCCTCAAAATTCTACAAACAACACCCCATAATGACAACGTGAAAGAAGTTTGTTTGAAATCTTTGCAAATTGATTAAAAATACAAAACAAAAAAAGCACATGTACATGCGTCCACGGCAGGAAGTGGGTCCAGCTCCCTGGATTGGTGGCGCAGAAGGTTCGGAGGAACCGTATGACCTCCTGGTTAGCCCGTTCTACCTGGCCATTAGCCTGGGGGTGGTACCCCGACGTGAGGTTAACGGTGACCCCCAGCTTCTCCATAAAACTGGCCCAGACGCGAGATGTGAACTGTGGGCCCCTGTCACTCACGATATGCTCTGGGATGCCGGAGTATCGAAACACATGTTGGAACAGGAGTAAGGCTGTGGTAAAGGCGGATGGGATGGCCGGTAGTGGGATGAGGCGCAGGGACTTCGAGAACCGATCAACAATCACCAGTATCACCTTGCGACTCCGGCAAGTCTGTTATAAAATCTAGGGCCAAGTGGGACCACGGGTGGTCAGGTGTGGGTAGCGGTACCAATATCGCGGCAGGTAGAGCGCGCAGCAGCTTGGATTGGAAGCACATGGAGCATGAGGACACAATGCACTGTACCTCCCTAGGCATATGGAGCTCCAAATATTTCTCTGCCAGCAATTTGTAAGTGCGACAGGTTCCCGGGTGACCCATTGCTGGTGTCGTGTGGGCCCATGTGATGAGTTCCTGGCGGTACCTTTTTTGCACGAACTGTTTCCCGGGAGGACAGGCTGTCGGGATTCGTGACCTGGGTATGCGGGCTAGGGCTCGATCTAGGGTCCACTCTATGGCCCCAACAATACAGGAAGGGGGCAAGATATACCCTTCCCTGTCCTTCCGACCTTCCGGGGAGTGGATGCGAGATAGGGCGTTGGCCTTTGCGTTCTTTGTTCCGGGCCTATAGGACAGAGTAAACTGGAACCTGCAGAAGAACAGGGACCAGCGAGCCTGGCGGGGCGTGAGACGTTTTGCGGTTCTTAGATACTCTAAATTTTTGTGGTCTGTTTAAATAACAAATGGCTGTGCGGCTCCCTCTAGCCACTGTCTCCACTCCTCTAGGGCTAACTTAACGGCCAGGAGTTCTCAGTTCCCCATGTCATAGTTGTGTCCATCTGGCGACAACTTCCAAGAAAAGAATGCCACGGGATGCAACTTCGATTGGTCTCTGAATCTCTGAGACAGGACGGCCCCCACTCCCACCTCAGATGCATCAACCTCTACGACGAACGGTCTGGAGGGATCCGGGTGTCTGAGGATGGGGGCTGTGGTAAAGGCCCGCTTAAGCTTCTCCAGAGCCTCCAGGGTGATTGGGATCCAAAGGAGTTGCCTGGGCTTACCTCTCAGGAGGGATGTCGGGGGTTATGCCACCTTACTAAAGTCCCGGATAAATCGTCGATAAAAGTTTGCAAAGCCAAGGAAATGCTGAAACTCCCTGACAGTTCGGGGCGTGGGCCATTCCACGACCGCTTGAGTTTTGCGCTGGTCCATGGCGACTCCCTTCGGGCTAATGACATACACTAGAAATGGGGTCGTGTGTTGGTGGAACTCACATTTCTCAGCCTTCACGTGGAACTGCTATCACAATAGGCGATGCAAGACTTGCCGGACATGCTCGATGTGCTCCTCTAGGGGCGTCGAATATACCAATATGTTGTCGATATATGTGATGTCGAACCTCCCCATCATGTCCCTCAGTACGTCATTTAAATTCTGGAACACTGAGGGGGCGTTAGCGAGCCCATATGGCATGACCAAGTATTCATTGTGTCCGGAGGTGGTACTGAAGGCTGTTTTCCACTTGTCCCCCTCCCTAATGTGGATCAGGTTGTACGTGCTACGCAGGTCCAGCTTCGTAAAGATGGTCGTGGCCTTTAGCTGTTCCAGGGCTGAGGGACGAGAGGCAGGAGATACCTGTACTTTACAGTCACTTGGTTGAGGCCCCGTTAATCTATACATGGAAGAAGGCCCCCCCCTTCTTCTCTACAAAGCAGAAGCTGGCCAATGCGGGAGACTTGGAGGGTCGGATGTACCCCTGCTGGAGAGCTTCCTGGATGTATTCCTCCATTGCTCGCTGTTCAGCTTGGGAGAGCGAGTACACATGGCCCCGAGGTGGACTGGCCTTGGGTAGGAGGTTGATGGCACAGTTGTAGGGTTGGTGAGGTTGTAGGCTACTGGCTCTCTCCTTACTGAACACCTCATGGAGGTCATGATATTCTGGGGGACTCTCCACAGTCGTAGTGGCCACAGGGACCGTGGGACCCTTCAAGCAATTTTGCAAGCAATATGGGGACCAGTGGGTAAGTTGCTGATCCGTCCAAGAGATTTGGGGGTTGTGCAGCGCTAGCCAGGGTAGGCCGAGAAAGATGGGGTGTCTGGTGGAGACCTTGAGATATAAGACGATGGTTTCATGGTGGAGGGCGCTGACTTGGATGTCGATGGGCAGCATGCTGTGGGATATCACTCCTCCACCTATGGGGGACCAGTCTATGGATTGCACTTCGTGGGATCAGAGCAGGGGACGTATGGGGAGGCCGAGCTTCTGCGCCATCTTCTCATCTATGAAGTTCTCGGCCACTCCGGAGTCAACGAGTGCTAAAAGAACAAAAGACTGGCCTGATTGTTCTAGCACAATAGGTAAGGCAAATATCTGAACAGAGAGTGAATGGTTTAGACTCATCCGGTCATGATGAGGTTGGCTGTCCCTGCTTCCTTCGGTCGCTCAAGGCCTCTTGTGGGGGCACTGACGAATGACGTGGGTGCCCTCGCCACTATTGAAGCAACGTGATTCGCGCTGGCGTCTCTCCCTCTCCTCCTTGCAGGTCCGGGCACGCCCAAGCTGCATGGGTTCAGCTGGCGGAACCAGCTCTAGCAGCAGTGTATTGCTCAGCGTGTAGAGGTTGGTGCGGCAGAGATGGTCCAGCCATATTGTTAGCTCTATGAGTTCATCGAGGGTCATCTGCTCCCCCGACAGGCTAACTCTCGCACCTATTCAGGGTTTAGCCCCTGCTGGAAAGTGGTCTTGAGTGCTGATTCATTCCAACCACTTCGTGCAGCAATGGTGCGGAATTCTAGGGCATAATCCACCGCATCACGTGAGCCCTGTTTGATATGCAGGAGCTCATGGCCGGTCTCCCATCCATCGGGGGAATGATCAAAGGCTCACTGGAAACGGGAGAGGACGTCACTTAGTGAGGGTCTAACACTGCCCCCTCGCTCCCACTCCGCTGTAGCCCATGCCAGAGTGTGTCTGGTGTGTGTGTATATATATATATATATATATATATATATATATATATATATATATATATATATATACACACATATACATACACGTAGCTGTGCGGTATGTGTGTTATGTTACCCAACTAGGATTAATAAGAATTTGGAGCTGGAAAATATTTCACATGAGGTTCAAACTATGCTTTGAATTTCATACAAATGATTCAATTACAGGCTTCAATACAGAATATTTG
Organism: Ictalurus punctatus; assembly: GCF_001660625.3. Classification (NCBI taxonomy): domain Eukaryota; kingdom Metazoa; phylum Chordata; class Actinopteri; order Siluriformes; family Ictaluridae; genus Ictalurus; species Ictalurus punctatus. The sequence goes on from NC_030436.2 coordinate 16,333,570, forward strand.
ATCATGATCGGAATAGTGACTAATCCTGAGAGCTAGTCTGATGCTAGCCGCTATTTTGCCATTAATCTCACTATATTCAGGACTGATTATGATATATGAAACTGCCGTGGGAAAATGAAAATCAATCCCACATGCAGTGTTCACCAAATCAATTTGGGCCTTGTCTTGGAAACATACTGTATGCTACATCTCTATATACACACACATGCACATACACACTCTAACTCACCTAAACATTCATGTGACAAAGGGGCCAGCAGAAGGCTGTTGTCACAAATTCGTTAGTTAATAGCACATAGCCCTCGGCGTCCGCGTAAGAAGTGTATTTTTCATTGGCTGTGTCTCTGCGGTGCCGTTATGGGTCGCTGGCTCAACTCCCATAGAAATGTATGTAATATCCCACAAGCGTTCAATCACTTCAAAGGTCAAAGTGACAAAGTAATCAATGGACCATCAGGGGATGTTTAGGGAGACACGGAGTCTAGGAAGCAAGCGCTCGAATGTTGGTTCAACTCTCTCCGAGCTCATTTAGTTGTCCTATATCCTTATCCACTTGTTCGCCTAATCTCATTTCTCTGATGAGATAACCTGCCATAGTAATAATTTATGTACACAACCAAATTGGATCTCTGATGGACTCCTGCTAATGTTAAATACATCCTGCTTCAAATGTAGTAATGATTATATTGAGGTTAAGTAGGAGTTTACTCCCAGGATCAAATATAGACTCAAAATGAGTTTTAACGACCTCGTAAATTAGACGCAGGAGGAATTTGACTTGGTGTGGAGACAAGTTTTTATTTTATAACCAATGAAAAACTAATACAGTTTTGTTACATCATGTGATTGCATTAAAAGACCACAGTAGATGGTCATAGTGAAATATGGTAATATTCTGTAGAGCAGAATGCTCCATAGTAGCATAATGTTATATACTCATGGGCTTATTTCTTTTCTAAAATGGCAGTTTTATCTTGTCTCACTTGTCAATCTGCCTAAGAGGGTTGGATCAGTTATTTCCTTGGGATTATGAGAGTGTAGTGAATCAATTTGAACTTCGAACCTGATTTGCAGTGATCATACAATAAAGCAGGTTGCAGGATTACCTATCTATCTATCTATCTATCTATCTATCTATCTATCTATCTAGGAACACATGACATGAAACCATTAATTGAGTTAATGTCAGATAAAACAAACAACTAAAACAATTAAGATGGACACAAAAAAATGTATTCTCCTTGTGTAAACAAAAGGAGAATACATTTTTTTGTGTCCATCTTAATTGTTTTAGTTGTTTGTTTCATCTGACATCAATGTTTAGTTGAAAACGTTGTCATGTAAACAGCCCCTCAGTCTGGTCTTCTAGAGCAGTGTTTCCCAACCTTTTTTCCGTCATGGCACCCTTTGAAAATTGTAAAAAATTGTGGCACCCTACACAAACACTAATGCTAGACAGCGTTGGCTACATGAGGATGAAGTTGATGGTCCAGAAGCATCTGTCCATATTCTTTTGCACTACACACGCACCGTCACATGCTAATTATTAGGATAAAACACACACACACACACACACACACACATTATGCATACTGATGTTAACATGCTGCTGAAATAATTACATATTATTTATATATAATTTATTATTATTATTATTATTATTATTATTATGCGTGTGTGTGTCTGCCTTATTATTTCTGTGTCTGTGTTATGTGTCAGATATTTATCATATATCTTCAATGATTTATACACATTTTAACATTTTAGAAATGTTTGAAGGACATTTCTAGGTCCTTAAGAGGTCCTTAAACAGTAAACCTGTATTTGGATGTACTGTATATGTGAAAAAGGTGTGTGTGTGTGTGTGTGGGGGGAGTAACAGGTGGAATTGAAAATATTTCAGCCACATTCTACTTCATTTTTATTTTTATACATTTGGGATATCTTTTTCTACATTTAGGACTTATGTGGAAATCTGCTGATGTTTTAGATCATATTTATGTAGATATATAGAAAATTCTAAAAGGTTCACAAATTTTCAAGCACCACTGTAGAGAGAGAGAGAGAGAGAGAGAGAAAGAAAGAAAGAAAGAGAGCATTGAATATATTCATGTCTGTTTGGAAACTTTTATTTGTTTCCTTACAACCAAGAAACCTTGATGTCTTACATACATATATAAAGTGTACAGCAGTGTAGGCAGAAAGACATGGTCTGGATAGTACATTTTTAGAGACAGCCTGCATGTTCTTAATTACGTTTTCTTAAAGTAAATACAAATTCAAAACGTGTGCGGGTTGGTCAAGATTCAAACACAGATCTGGTTTCTTAGTAACTGCATTATTGTGTTCATTAATTCATCATTATAAATCCCTTTTAACTCCCCTAATATGGCAACTCGCTGATTATTTGACAGGTTTCTCTGTGGCGTTTATCACTAGCCTTTAAATCTTACAGTACAGATAATGGCAGCCATTAAAAAAATGCCCACATACATCTTCGTAGATAAACAATACTTGTAATGCAATGTACTTTAAGAAAGTGATTTATAGAGAAACTTGCATGAGAAAATTCATAACCCAAACATTAGAAATTTCAAAAGCCACAAAAGTCACAATAATAGATAGACTATTGTATCACTTCTCGTCAGTACCGAACACATCAAACAAAACAATCACAGTCTAAATTGGAAGAAAATTAAAAAGTGAACCTCCAGGTTAATAACTTTTGTAAAAAAAAAAAAAAAAAAAACCTAATTGGAGGTAGATGTTCTAATCAGTGAGATAACGCTGGTTGGAAATGCACAAACTTTGCGTGCTGGAAATCTTTAATCTTCTTAGACTATCAGAGAACCCTAGAAGAAGAATCGTATGTGCATAAATCGTGGAATGAACTTCCAACCTCAATCCGGACAGCAGAATCTGTCACTATCTTCAAAAAAAACAGCTTAAGACCCACCTCTTCCATGAGCACTTAACTAACCCCTAACTCTGGCTCTTACACCTCGACTCTGCTCATTTTTCTTCTTATAGACCACAATTAAAGATCTTGTACGGTAGCACTATTTGTATTGTTCTCCGCTTGATATATCACTTTGCTTGTATTTCCTCATTTGTAAGTCGCTTTGGATAAAAGCGTCTGCTAAACAAATAAATGTAAATGTAAATAAATCTGGGAATAAAATGCTATAGAATAATCGGTGAAATGTGTAAATTTCTAAATCCCACCTGGACAAATATCCAGAAAACGTTCACGACCGTAACTGTACGCAGATGAAACTACTGATCTCAGACAAAAAAAAAACAACAAAACAAAACAAATAAAATACTGAAAATATCTCAAGTTTGTGAAAGACCACCTCGATGTTCTTCTACACTGCTTCTGGCACAGACAACGAAAACAAACGTACAACTCAATATGTAACACTATGTTTGGAGGAAAAACATACCGCACATCAACTAGGCAGCTTGGAGGAAAGAGCACCATACGTGCACGCTATCAGTACAGGGAACTATGCATCAAAAAAGAAACAACAACACAGTAAATCACCTGAAGCTATTTTCTCCTCAAGTTGCACAATTGTGCAGGATGATAACAGATAAAAACGGAAGTTAATCTACAGATATCTTAACCCTTTCGCTGTGTTTCGCGGTGTTCATGGTGACAACAAATAACGTCTTGTAATCTGTTTATTATTAGACTTAGATTCTCGTGGAGCATCTGTCATACCATGTGAATGGATTGTTACTATAGAAACAATAAGAAATTCGAACGGGAACATTTAATATAAACCTAAATAATTTTTTTTTTTTAAAAATTCAGAAAACAAACTGTTCTCATCTATACTCGAGTTCAAGGACCTGCATATCTATTCAGAATTATTTTCTGAATGTTCCTGGCTTGGTGAAAGTTTGATTATTTCTGTCCATCGCTCTAAATTACAACCAGAGGCAAAGACGGCATTATTGTTCATTATTTAATTCCTACCGCCCACCGGCAGATGCTGTTTGAAATGAAAATGACTTTTGAGATGTTTTTCTGATGCGAGTTTCTTTTCCGCAGTTCCTTCGCTCGCTAGTTATTTGAGAGCAGAGAAATGCTTTTAAGAAGCGATATCAGCAAGCGGCTTCTCTGATATTCTCTTGCTCGGGCGATTCTTTTTGGCCGCAGATGAGATGAGGTCGCGACAACAGCACGCTGTCCTGACGCTGTTACCGTTTAGGGGCTGGTGATCAGAAAATTGAATCTAAATAAGATTCCCCATTGAAAGCCGTGTGCGGCCGTTCTACATGATAAACAGTGATCTATGCTGCAAAAGGTGATTTCTTTAAAAAAAAAAAAAAACAACAGAAAAAAACACGATTCTACCAACTTTCCAAATCTGGCTTGTACAAATGTTTCCTTTGTTTCTGCATGCAGATTGAAAACCATGTGTTCACAAGTGTTTTCTAAGGCTCTAAACGAATAGCTGTATAATATTTGTATGATATAAATTTGCGAGCAGCAGCTCGTTCTATCATTTCTGCCTCTTTTTTTTCTTCTTCTCATGGATTGTAAATAAATATTTTCCCATTCGGTTAGATGCTGATGACTTGAAATGCCTCTTTGGTGAAGTGTCTCTTACAGCCTGCTCAGTCTATGAGTATTTAATCACTCATTATCAGAATAACAGTCGCACGCACACACACACACACACACAGACACACACACGTCTAAATGTATTAATGTCAGCCAAGCCGTTAGAGAGCGTCTAGCAGCTTAAAAAATGATGAACGAAATCTCTTAGTAGTGCGTTATTGATGTAGCGGTACTTCTGGGATCCCATTTACTCGTATGGCTTTTTGATAAACAAATTTTAATGAGAAGGCGCTCGGTTTGTTTCTGATAGCATCTTGACGCACGCAGCTCCCGCTTGTCCTCTGAGGTGATGCTACTTGAATAAACTGTACTTATCAATAATCTAACCCGGCAGTGAGAACTTGTTATTCTCCACATGCACCGTGAACTTATTTGATCTGATCTCAGGTATGAATCAGGATGTGTTGCGTCTGTTTACCAACCTTGAATTATGGAACAGCAAAGAATATCCTTGCTTCCACTCAATCGAGGAAGAACTTAATAGCATGCCCATAGCAAGAAGTGAAAATATACACAAGGCGGCCAGATGAACCGTATGTGGACACCTGACCATCACACCTACACGATCTCTTGCCACGAAGTTGGAAGCACATGGATATCTAGGATTTTCCTTCATTGGAGCTCAGTCCTGTCCCCAGAGCCACACTCCAGAATCTTGTGGAAATCCCTCCTAGAAGAGTGGAGGTCATAAAAAATGGGACCATTTCTGGAATAGGAAGTTCAACAAGCACATATGCTTTTGATTCGTTAAGTGTCCACAAACGTTCGGCCATATAGTGTATAGTGCAAAACACATCAACAAAGCGAAAACCCAACAGCCAATCAGAAAACACACACACACACACACACAGCAGCAACAAAAACATGGCTGCGATTTCAGAAACACAACAGCAAACTGGAAAACGAAACATTAAATCCAAATTATGAACAAAATCGCAAATTCAGAAGCAAAACCAAAAACACAAGAGCTATATTATTCACCGCTGATGGCGTGAGCTGCCATGTTGACCTTGAGGTGATATGCTGAACTCGGGGTTGTGGAGACCTTCCCAACCTCCCGAGTAGGAATTGAGGAGGTTGGAAATTTACCCGATTGCAGCATAAATGAATTAACACACTCCATTACACACTCATGCACTCATCCTTCCATCAGAGTGATTTTACGGGAATGAAATATGCTCCGTTGGCGTTAATAGTCATGTAATTCTACTGCTTATATTCTATAGCTTTTCTAGAGTGGGAAAATGTTAAATCTTCAATGGGTTACGATCATATTGACTTCTGCAGAGACAGAGAAGGACGTTTGTGTGGAACTTGGCTTATTGTTTTTTTCATTGTCTTTAGAAAAGCATATATTGTCTAACAGTTTTGTTGAAGATTATTCATTGACTCTTGGATATACCTGTGAAAAATGAGATTAGAATAAGCAGCAGCTCATCTCTGGCAACTCTGACTCTTTCCGACATGCCCGCATTCCACCCTGTGTTTATCAAGCCGATTATGGGCACAGATCTATGATTATTCTCATCTCACCCCATGCAATCCCATTCATAAAAAATAAAAAAGCGATGCTAGATCAGCAAGCCTGGTCGAAGAAATTCAATACGATCCTCTTTCTCAGATAGCTGCGGCACACGCTCATCTTTCAACTTTAGACCAGTCAGCAAAAAGGATAAATGTCACATGTTTTGTTGATGTTATTAATTTCATGATTGGGACCGAAGCAATGAAGAGAATCTTTTAACAAATGTTAAATGTGCATCATAAATCAGCGCAACTAGATCGTTGCTTCAGAATTGACCTTTCAGAAGTGCTAGTCCAGCTCTTATGGCGAATTTGTCAAAAACGAGGACGCACGTCGTAATGTGGCTAGTAACACACTATATAAGGATGTGTACAGTACTGGAAAGGGTTTGAGCATTAATTCTGAGGAAGCTGAGGCAATAACAGCACTGGTAGTGACACATTCTCGGAAATAAAGGCCCCAAGCTGTACTTTTCCTTGTCGATAAAGTGGTAACATAAGGCTGCATGGGCCACTCCAGTAACAAGGAAAAGTACAGCTTGGTATCTTTATTTCTGAGAGTGTAGTTTGAATGATGGGTGTAAAACCTGCCACACCAACAATAATGCCCCAAAACCAGCTATTTACCTGAGGTTGAGAAGATTTGGCACGTGTTCAGCATTCCAGTTCATCCTAAACGTGTATAGTGGGATTGTCAGGGCTCTGTGCGGGACACTCGAGTTCTTCTTCCTCAACCTTGGCAGACCATGACTTCATGCAGCTCGCTTTTATGCACAGGAGTGTTGTCATGCTGGACGTTACGGCCCGGTCTAGGTCGGGCCATGACATACAGTGAATTAACGGGTTGACGAGACCAGGATTGTGTTTGCTTTGTGTTTGTTCTCTCTCTTTTTTTTTCTTCAGTGGTTTAAACTTTGGAAGCCGACCAGGCCAAAACAATAAACAAAACTTACGTTTAACTATTTGAAAAGGAACAAATTAACCTAAAAAGAAAGAAAACAAAAGTACACTTCCTTGTCTCACTCCCTAGCTAACCCAAAACCAAGAGAAAACGAATGAACATAAATGGCGCTGACTTCCTACTAACCACGGTTAACAGTGTGCTATTTACAAAGGTGACTTTTAGTGTATGTAATTTACAAGAAAAACAGACACCCATCCCACCCCCGACATAGACACACGAATGGCACATAATACAAACAGAAACACGATTGAGAACGTAACATGGAACAGGTTTGGGCTCAACCTCTTAGTTCCAGAGAAGGGAAATGCAATGACATAGAGACTTGTCTGATTCTAACTATTTTTTCTAACAACAGTTTGGGGAAGGCCAAACTGAAATGGGTGTGATGATATGTCAGTTGTCTACATACCTTTGGCCAGATAGTGTGCATCAGAAATATCCACCAATTTTAGGTTAGTAGAACGTTTCCATCTCACACTCCCAGGGTCCCTGGTTCGATCCTGAGTTTGATGTATTGTATGTGCAGAGTTTCACATGCTCTTCCTGTATCCAGGCGGGGTTTTTCCAGTTTCTCCGGTGGAATACCGTGGGTGTCTCTAAACTGCCACAAGGTGTGAATCAATGGAGTTGCCCCATCCAAGGTGCATTTCACCTTTCGTCTGGTATTCCTGGTATAGCCTCTGGATCCACTGAAACTCTAACCAGGATAAAGTGCTGACTGAGTGAAAATGAATGAACGAATAGAACATTTTTTTAAACATTCCCAAAGAATTTCTATCGCAAAAAGTCTGCAGTGTTGCTATATATATATTTAAATTTGTAGGAATGATAACAGCAAGATTTCTATATTTGTCTGCCTGGAAATACATTACAGAGAATTAAAAAGCTAACATTGATTAGGACTATTACTTTCACATTGCAGGACTATTTTTAAGAACCTGTTGAATACACTACTGAACATTCTGATAGCATTCATTGTTAGCTCTAGATACCTGTTATAGTGTAATATTTTTTACATTTCTAAGTTAGTCCCATATATTCATAGTGCCTTATTGGTAATGCATGTAATCCCTCAAAACACATCTGGAATGATGCCCTAAACAAACTGTAAAGTGTGTTTCTGGTCATTTCTACCCATTTAGAGTGCTTGATTACTCTCAGATGTGCTTTTTTTTTTTTTTTTTTGGTTAGCTCTAGCTACCATGTAATATTTCCTACATTTTTAAACCAATGTTGGAATGGATTCTTTGTTCTTATTATTTATGTTTTTTTACCTTTCCCCCTTTTTTCGCTTTGTTTTTCTCTGCATCCGGACTCCTGCTTCAGCTGGCAGGTTTTGTATCACTATGCAAATCTTATGATAATTGTAGAGTGCTTTTGGAAATCAGTACCCTGGTGTTTCACTGCAACGAACATTATAACTGGGAAATTCATTCGGTACCACGTTGGAGACGTTGCACCTGTACTGGTTTTGATTCAGCGAAAAAAACAACAACTTTGCTTTGCACCTGTATGTTGAATGAGTCATTCTGTTGCACCTGTCAAATTGGTAAAATTGCTAACTATGTCTTTGTGTACATAGTTACCAGAGCATGGGGGTGCATTGGTTGCCAAATAATGAACGGTTTGGCTTGACAGTTGCAGTCCCTGGACTCAAAAGATGCCTCAGTTATTCCGATTCGTTTCGGCTTGCGAATGCATAGCCCCTTTATAAAACATTCTCTTTGCACTATATGGAAGAGTTCCATTGATTTGTATTTCTTTCCTCAGAAACATATGTTTACATTCGCTGCTCCAAGGCGTGGGTGCACGACCTCATCCACAGTTTTCTGAGCGTGTAGCCCACAGGGGAGGCAAAAGTGGTTTTCTAAACGTGTTCCTCTGTGCCTCTGCTGAAGTTTGGGCCAATACTTATTTTGGGTCCTGTCCGTAATATGCCATGGATTGGATGGACCTTTCGAATGAGGAAGGGGTTTTTTTTCTTTCTTTCTTTCTTTCTTTCTTTCTTTCTTTCTTTCTTTCTTTTCTTTCTTTCTTTCTTTCTTTCTTTCTTTCTTTCTTTCTTTCTTTTCTTTCTTTCTTTCTTTCTTTCTTTCTTTTTTTTAAGAAACTCAACCAGACAAGTCTCTGTGTAAGAAACGGTAAGAAACGGTAACATAGTCGAACGATTAACGCGGTTAAAACCGAAACTACTGTTAGAACTGCTGTTATAGAAAATTAATCAGCACCTTCTGACTGGAGAATTCAACAGCCCAGTTTTTTATAAAAGGCATTAAAATACTACAATACAGGTGGTTTAAAAGACAAAGGGTTGTGGGTGTCTTACCTGTCTCATCTTATGTTTGTGCTTTGTATAATGTATCAGATCAGATTCAGCACATTATCTAAATGTCAGAATAGGGTTTTTAAGTACTGGGAGAAGTGTGCAAATGCCAAAATTGTTAGAGCTTGACTAGGATGGGGGGGAGGGGGGTATGGGGGAGACGACAACACCACAACAAAACGATGTCTGTAATTCCAGTTTAATAAAATGAATCAACTTTTAGTGTGATCTAACACGAAAAACAATACACACATTTACAAACATTTACCAATTCTTCTGAAAAATCCCGAGGTTAATTAGGGGTTAGGGACTGGGATAGTGTTTGTACCTGCGCTAACGATGTTATTCTTATAAAAACAAGTGAAATCTGACCACGTCACCCTTTAGTTTGTTCGCATTTGGAAAGATTTCTGATTGCATTTCACACAACAGCTTTGTTTTGGCTTTTTTTTTGTGTCGTTCTTGAATCAGCTCGAGGATTATTGTAGGCTATCTGACGGTAAACCGCTGTATCACAAACTGCTTGTGGTGTCCTGTCCGATTGCGGCGGTGTAACGCCGTTCTCTGTGCTCAAGGTTACAGATAAGCATTCAACACGTGACCTCTTTGTGACCCTGGTCGTAATACCTATGTGAGCCGCAGATTTAACCGCTCGCGGCAGGTACGGCGTCCCGGCTCTGTGGAAAAAAACCCCCACATTCGATTACAAAGATGATAACTGATTACCCAAGAGTGGTGTATTTTTCACAAACACTTAAAGCTACACATACACACACAAGCCACCAGACGTGATCAAACCTGACATGCCGGTGAATTGATAACGCCGGCCGTTAAGAAACATGTAAACGCTTATTAATTGGATCATTGCGATGTGAGCGCTAAACTAATTGCAGCATTCTGACTCTTAATTGCCGAATGGCTGGATTCCGTTTAGAATGCTAATAGCCGAGACAGCTGGTGCACAGACGCTTTCTGTTCTTTCTTTCCTTCTCTCCCCCACCATCCTTTTGCTTATTTGGATCATCTTCCAGGACGGCATCCAACACGCAGTCGGGGTTTGTGCGCGTGCCCGAAATGTGTGTGTTTGCGTGCGGATATTTGTGTTGTTGGGTGGGCTCGTATGTGTGCGTTCTGTGAGAGAAAGAGCAAGCGTGGAGAATAAAACACTCTCTCATTATCTCCAGGCCGCAGCCTTGCTCTTCCACTGCTCCCCCAAGACCAGACAGCGGGTACGCATAATCACACAGGCCTAATTTAACCCCATTACAATAATTCATGCACATGTAGGAAAGAAAAGAAATGTTAAAAAAAAAAAAAAAGGAGCCCAACCTCTGCCACTCATTACATATAATTAAATCGAGAGGAAACCGTCATGGTCACATGCCAAATTATTTCACTCTGGTCTTTTTTTTGTTTTGTCACCGTGAATCCAGTATAGCACTGATTACTGTTTTGTTAGTCACTGGCACTTTATAGAAAGAAAAAAAATCACAATTTCTCGATATTCATGCCAAATTGAGCCAGGTGCTTTATCTCCACAGTTCCGCCTCAGGGCAGCAGATCCAGATGCGACAGCAGCAGTACATTTTTAGCCTATTGATCTGATCTGCGAGCTTCCCGCACACCGTAAAAAGAGACCGTCGATATGTTTGTTAGAGCAAGGAGAAGAATGGGCCTCCTGGTGACTGCGAATCCCTTTGACACTTTATGGATCTTTCTTTGTCTGCCATCCTGTCTTTTTTCTTTTTTTTCTTTTTTTTCTTTTTTTTTTTTTTACATTGACGGGACTTGGTGAGATGTTTTAAAAATAGCCTGGCTTCTGTTTGTTTTGTTTGTCTCAACGCATCTTTGGTAAGCACGAGTCGCTCAGCGGCTTGACTGAGCAAGTGAACTTTGCTCTCTCCTTGCTTGTGCTTCAGGGCTGATCAGCATGTGATGTGAAGTGTTTAATGAGATTTTCTTAATAAAGACATAATGAGCATAATGGTGTAACAGTGACTCTGTATCTCCTACTCATGATATTATTATTATTATTATTATTATTATTATTATTATTATTGCTGAAATGGGTCCTATTCTCACTTCAGTTTCAATGGTTTCCTCTCTCTCTCTCTCTCTCTCTCTCTCTCTCTCTCTCTCTCTCTCCTCAGTTTCAATGTTTCCCTCACTCACTTTATCTTTTGTTTTTTAGTCTCTCTCTCTCTCTCATTGTCTCTCTCTCGCTGTCTCTCTCTCTCTCTCTCTTTCATCATGAGTCTCTTCATTGTTTTCTCTTTCTTAACTCTCATCCCGTTCACTCTTGACACCTTCTCTCCTTTGTTTCACTTCTCTTAACCTCGCTCTCTCCCCCACCCCTCTCTCTCTCTCTCTCTCACTCACACACTTACACTTCACCTCTCTCTCCTGATTATCAATGCATCTCTGTTTCTTTACCTATTTTACTCTAGTCTATTAATGTCTACCTCTTTGTACTCCAATGTTGCTTAAATATGCCTGGCTCTCTACCTCTCTCTCTCTCTCTCTCTCTCTCTCTCTCTCTTGCTGTCTCTCTCTCTCTCTTTCATCATGAGTCTCTTCATTGTTTTCTCTTTTTTAGCTCTCTTCCCTTCCACTCTTGACACCGTCTCTCCTTTGTTTCACTTCTCTTAACCTCACTCTCTCCTCTCTCTCTCTCTCTCCCTCTCTCTCTCTCTCTCTCTCACACACACACACACACACACACACTTACACTTCACCTCTCTCTCCTGATTATCAATGTATCTGTTTCTTTACCTATTTTACTCTAGTCTATTAATGTCTGTCTCTTTGTACTCCAATGTTGCTTAAATATGCCTGCCTCTCTCTCTCTCTCTCTCTCCCTCTCCCTCTCCCTCTCTCTCTCATCAGTTTCAGTATTTCTCACTCCTTTTCTCTCTCCATCTCTCTCTCTTTCACATTGTCCTCCTGCCTGTTCACTGATGATTTTCACTTTCTGAGATAAATCTGTTGCCACGTGTTACAGCATCTTTGTTTCTTTCTCTCTGTGTCGTTTCTTTAGAGCCATGGCTACATTGCGCTTTGGGCATAACATTATAAAGGCATCAGCTGTGTTTCTACAAACAGACCTGTCCTTCGCTCTGGTTAATCGGAAACCTGTGGTGCCTGGCCGTATCCTTTTTGTGACCTTTTGTTGCCTGCACTATTAGTGACCTGCGGTACATTGCGGTTTGTTCTTCAGCAATGTTCTTCAGCTCACAGAGCAGGTAGGATACTTGTCTTTCTCATATACACACACATGTACAAATGCACACATGCATGAGAATACTGTGTACTCTATATAGTGGTGTAGCTGTTGCTCAGCAACAGGTCTGAGTCCAGTTTAACCTTCAGATTGGTTGGTGCATATACAGATGTTTACAGAGAGGCCCTGGGAGAGAGTTCTCTCAGGGATCAAGAATAGCTGCAGAACTAAAGAAAAACAAATAAGGGGCTGTATTTGGAAAAAAAATCTTGAGGCACTGAATGAGTTTGTCCATAAAATCTATTCACAAAACTTTTACTGAAGAATTCATAAGCTAACAGGAAGGACGGGGCCAACCCAGTAGCTAGAGAAGACGGCATGTTACATGAATGTACATCAGCAGTGATTGGTTAATGTGCTAGTGGGAGCATAAATAAAATCATAACTCACTTTGTCATATTCACTTACAATTCTTCTGTTTCATATGATGTGTAAAACTATATAACCACTGCCATTTTGAAGACCACTGCATAACCTCTGCCATTTTGAAGACCGCTGCATAACCTCTGCCATTTTGAAGACCGCTGCATATCCATTGCCATTTTGAAGACCACCGCATAACCGCTGCCATTTTGAAGACCGCTGCATAACCGCTGCCATTTTGAAGACCGCCGCATAACCGCTGCCGTTTTGAAGACCACTGCATAACCGCTGCCGTTTTGAAGACCACCGCATAACCACTGCCATTTTGAAGAGCACTGCATAACTGCTGCCGTTTTGAAGACCACGGCATAACTGCTGCCGTTTTGAAGACCACCGCATAACCGCTGCCATTTGAAAGACCACTGCATAACCGCTTCCATTTTGAAGACCGCTGCATATCCATTGCCATTTTGAAGACCACCGCATAACCGCTGCCGTTTTGAAGACCACCGCATAACCGCTGCCATTTGAAAGACCACTGCATAACCGCTGCCATTTTGAAGACCGCTGCACATCCATTGCCATTTTGAAGACCACCGCATAACCGCTGCCATTTTGAAGACCACCGCATAACCGCTGCCGTTTTGAAGACCGCTGCATAACTGCTGCCGTTTTGAAGACCGCCGCATAACCGCTGCCATTTTGAAGAGCACTGCATAACTGCTGCCGTTTTGAAGACCACGGCATAACTGCTTCCGCTTTGAAGATCACTGCATAACCGCTGCCATTTTGAAGATCACTGCATAACCACTGCCATTTTGAAGAGCACTACATAACTGCTGCCGTTTTGAAGACCACTGCATAACCGCTGCCATTTTGAAGACCACTGCATAACCACTGCCATTTTGAAGATCACTGCATAACCTCTGCCATTTTGAAGACCGCTGCATATCCCTTGCCATTTAGAAGACCACCACATAACCGCTGCCATTTTGAAGACTGCTGCATAACCGCTGCCATTTTGAAGACCACCGCATAAATGCTGCCGTTTTGAAGACCGCTGCATATCCCTTGCCATTTAGAAGACCACTGCATTACTGCTGCCATTTTGATGACCACTGCATAACCGCTGCCATTTTGAAGACCGCTGCATAACCGCTGCCATTTTGAAGACCACCGCATAAATGCTGCCGTTTTGAAGACCGCTGCATATCCCTTGCCATTTAGAAGACCACTGCATTACTGCTGCCATTTTGATGACCACTGCATAACCGCTGCCATTTTGAAGAGCACTGCATAACTGCTGCCGTTTTGAAGACCACTGCATAACATTCACAAAAGTTAGTTAGTAAAACCCAATCCAGTCAAACACAAATTTGGTAAGTTAAAATAATAAAATTTTGGCTAATTGTCAAAATATACATGCCATGACAAGATTTTAATTTAATCTACATTTTATCTAGAGTATGGATTTACCCAGCCATATTGTGTATTTGGTAAAACTTGAGAGTAACCATGAATTTGTGAACATCTAAAAGAATATTGATTAAATTGTCAGAAAGCGTGTGGTTTGGATAAGGTTTTGATGTGTAACAGGACGCTCAGAATACATTCTGAGTTCATATACATTTTGCTCATATGGTGGAGATGTCAAACCCTTGATTAATTCTTCTAGGAGGTAAAGTGACAGCCACAGCATCCATGCAATAAGGATGATACATTATTAAAGCTTGTTGTCATTAAATATTTCAGATGAACTCCAGTGTGCCATCAAATGCCTGTAGCAGCCAGTTAGGATTGTTTGTGATTATGTCTTAATGACCTAGGAGTTCTCTGGGCTATCTCTAATTTTGTGCAGGTTTAGGACTAGAATGATTTTGGAATGATTGAAAATTAGGATAAATGTGCCTATTGTTTTACGTTTCCCTAAATCAGTTAGAAGCTTCTTTTAGCCTTAAGATTCTTTGTAAATACATCCTTAGATTAGTTTATACGTCTTCAAGACTTTCATAGCAAAACACGAAAGCCCTTCGAGAAATGTATATGGAATACAAAGTGCCTTGTATCACCATTTGTACCTGCACCTGTCTAGCTGCCTGAAACAAAATGCTGATTTTTTTGTCTATTAATCTTATTGCTCAAGGTGCTAATGTAAACCTTGCATATATTAGCATGATTTCCAGCACTGATTTGTTTGAATAATATACTGTTTTTTTTTCTTCTTTTTTTTTGGAATAATAATCAGTTCTTAGCTATTGTCTGAGAGATGTTCAAGCCCTGTTCTAGCTTATGTAAGCCCTCCTCATTTAGATTAGGTGCATATGGAAATTGAGTTCTCACTGTATTGTAAGTCATTGCTATACACTCCTAAAGGCTCGAAGGCGTGCAGCGTTCTGGAGCCATGAGGAATACATTAGCATCCTTTAGACAAATCTAAGATTCTGAGAACTGTTTCTTTCTGCTAAACCCCATAATCATTGAGATGTTAAAGGGCAAGGCTAGGATGTACAGATGCAAACGATAGAGAGAGAGAGAGAGAGTTACGTGAAGTATAAGCATAAATGTCTTCGCCTCCAGAATAAATATTTTTGACAAAGTGGTGGCTCTGGTGTTGGTTCAGGGATCCAGCTAAACTTGTCGCTGTATCTCAAATATTCCAGTTGGTGCAGGATGCTGACTGAAAGCCTTCCTCTTTATATGAATCAGCAAACTGTCGCTTCACTGTCATAGTTCTCGTGTAGTGTTATGACAAAAATGACTCCTACAACACTCATACGACCATTAATGGTGTTCTGAATGATTGGCAAAATTCAGAAAGGAGCAAAAAGCAAAAAGAAAATGTATTAATTAATTCTAACAAAACGCACTTGAACTTAAGTGTCTGTATGAATGTGAGTCACCATGCAGGAGGCATATAAGTGTGTTTAAAAAAAAAAAAAAAAAAAAAAAAAAAAACTAATCTGAAATCTCTTCATTAGCCAAATATTTACAGTACATAGAATAATCAGAACATTCAACATATATGCAACAACATGCAGCATACATGATATGTTACATGCTTATAAAATTACCAATACAATGCCAATCAGTCCAGTATGAAAACCAGTACGTAATGTACATGTATATGTTCTTATTTGGTACTCATTGATAAACTACTCATTATTAAGGAGCATCATGAAATGTTTTATTTGCTTTGTTTATTAGCTGCTCACATGTGCTGCTAGAAGGGATCTCTATGCTATATTTATGTTTACGTTGTTATGCTCAGTGCTCGCAGAACTGGTCCATGCTCGCGAATACTCTTTGTATGCATTCAATCCACAGATCAGTTTTAATGACCATGCTGTCTATTAAAGATACTGTTTAGAGACCATAAATGTTTTATCAGATTACTTTTGTTTACTTGATTCGATTGCCAGTGAGAAAGACATCCAGATCGCGGTCATTTCATGTCACTTCATGTCTGTGCAGTCATAAGATTTCAATGGAAAGCATCAGCAGTAAAAAAAAAAAAAGATTAATATGATAAGCAAACAATAAAGAAAGAAGTCAATTCTCACAACACGTCAGTTATAAGAGTGGTCTCTTGACACAATCCCTGAGTGCCATTTGAACGTAAAATTCATATACTAGCTTCCAGGCAACAGTAATCAACAGTCAGATTCATTTGACAATAAGTGTCTATTCATCTTGTTAATTTACCCACAAATCCATTATGGGATCCATGCCGCAACAGAACGCTTAAGTAAACACTATAAAATCCCCGTCGGAACGTTTTACCAGCCTATGTATCACCTATATGGGACAAGCACTCTCTCGTATCAGCAAAGGCAATAGCCTAGTCAAGATGGTGCTCAATACAGATGCCGCTCAAATGGCCCTGTTTTGGAAATATATGAGACGTTCAGGACAGTTACTTAAGCTTTGGCTTGTACAGCGCTCGCACCCGCCTCCCAGGTAGAGCTCATCCTGTCGCATAGTCCTAGCTCTGTGCCAAAACTAAAGTAATAGTAATCAGAATGTCTTCAGGAGCAGATCTGAGAGAAGTCTAGCAAGTGAGACAAAATCATGTGTACAGATGAAAACAGCTGCAGGGGATGGTTGTACTGGTTTTATTTTCAACAGCTAAAAAGGTTGAAGGATCAATTTTTTTTAGAGAGCACTTTACATCCGTTGCACAAAACCGTTGCAAAAATTTTTTTAGCTTTTGGGTTTTTCTTTTTTTTTTTTTTTTTGTATGAAAAAGAAACCAGTAGACTATTCAAATGATGGTCCACGTGTCATGTTTCGCTTTCAATGATCCTACCAAGTGTTCAAAGCACACATATAACCAAAGCAGTTGTTACAGAAATTGATCTATTAAACTCTGAGGGCCAGTGAACAGCAGATCTCCAGATCTCACAAAATTTCTAGCCCAAATACATTAAAAAAAAAAAATTAAAAAAAGGTCTGAAACTAGCCCCCCCCCAAAAAAAAAAAAAAGCTCAGGTGGTGTAAAAGGAAAGGAATTATTTGTCTGCTTTCCACCAGTCTTTGTGTAGGAACCGAGTTCACCATGGTGCACGCATTTCTTTGCAGCATCTGCAATTTTTTTGTATCTTTATCCACTCCATAATTTACTTTTCCCTGCAGCAGTCTTACAACTGCTCAGGTGGTAGAGTGGGTTGTCTAATCGTAGGGTTGGCGGTTCGATTCCCGGCCCGCGTGACTCCACATACCGAAGTGTCCTTGGGCAAGACACTGAACCCCAAGTTGCTCTCGATGGCAAGTTAGCACCTTGCATGGCAGCTCTGCTACCATTGGTGTGTGAGTGTGTGTGTGAATGGGTGAATGAGAACCAGTGTAAAGCGCTTTGGTAGAACCGCTAAGGTTAAAAAAGCACTATATAAGTGCAGACCATTTACCGTTGACAACAGAAATGGTTCATAGATGCTGTTTGTTTGCCATAGCTGGCGTTTGATTCGATTTAATTCCGATTATTTTCTTTAATACACCATTTTTGTGGCCACAGACTATTTTTAAAATAGCACAAAAAACCCGACACCCACGAACTTGCTTTTTCCACCTGCAGCCCTGTTCCAAAGTGAGCCTGATTTAATGTTAATTTTACAGTAGATTTATAATTGTATAACCCTCTGGGTAACCGTGATGAATAACGTAGGAAGTGGTGCTTATTTACAATTTATTTTCCTTTTACTTTCTCTATAGAAAGTGTTCAGGGATTGATTTATTCAACACTACTTTTCTGTCTGGGTTGCCATCATAGAGTATGCATGCTAGTTTCCTTTATGCTAATTAGGCCAGTGGTACAATGGAGGGAAGACCTCTCTCTGTCTCATTTTCTGCCTACCTGAATCATCATCTCACACAGAAAATATTTGATGTACACACTTTTTTTTGTTACGTTAGCCACACATCAAAGCAACAGGGATTAGCATAAAAACAAAAGCATTAGCCACACCGGGTAAAATTGTCCACTGAAGCAATACTCCTCCTGTGAGAGCTATTTTCACCTGAGGATGTGGGGCACAGAAAGACCACTTAAAATGAACTATTAATAGATATTTTCCAACTACTTATTAATATGGATATTTATGTATAAGTAGCTAATGCAGCTCTAAAAACAGACATGCTACTGAGCGGGCATTTAATGATTCATAACGCTCATTACATTTTGTTCTGCCAATGTAAATTTTTTCTCCTTCCCTGAACATGTGTTCTTCAAAATCCTTTATATGTATATACATATTCGTTCATGATCACGCCAAAGCAGAGGATCCAAGCCTGATATCCAGATCTGATCCTAGCTACTGAATTAGTCGGTGATTCTTTTTTCAACGTTTCTGAGATGATTCCTTGCTTTGAAAGACGACATAGTAATTACATTTATAACTTAAGTTGACTTTCAGTGAACGTACAATGATGATGACTGGAATGGTAGAAATTCCTGTCATGGCTTACCACCAAAGAAAGCAAATTGTATCTGAAAGGAGTAACTATAGCAATGATTTCGAAAAGGCAAAATAAATAAATAAGAGAAAGAATGAAACTCCAAAAGTCTTGTCGTTTGATTAATCATCTCTCCACTGAATGCATTAATCTCTCCAATACTCCAAATAGCAGATTGCTAGAGAGCTAGTAATCCTATTAAAATTCATAATTAGCAGTGTGCTCTGTTCTTCCTGTGCTAGAAAGTGAAGGGAGGGAACATTCACAATTAATTCCAAAACAATTCCTCTCATTATCACTCCATCTTTCAAGGCACAGAAGCCGGTAGGAGCGCGACATGGGATTACCGTGGCAGGGTAGTGTGTTTAGTGTTTGGAGTGTTTGGGGAACAGTGTGGTGTCACCATGGTAAATGTCAACAGCGGGCGAGGCTTTTTCACCGTCCGTCCACTCCACAGGAGGAGACAGAAATCATGGATAACAAGGCACATGAAGGGAGGTCAATCACTAAGGGTTAAACAGTGGCCTCTGCTGTTTATATCCAGTGGAGACCATGATCTTTTGTCTATCTCTCTATCCTGCTGATTGACCTTATACACTTTGTACTGTAGATGCATTTCTCCACGTTAATCTGATGAGGAATTTCCACTTATATGAACGTAATGTTGTTTCTGTTTAATTTCATACTGTATGTTAGTTGTCAGAAAAGGAATGCTAAATGGTAACCCCAGTCCTAATTCCATGCCCTAATCCCAGTCTCTCATTGCAGATCCTAATCCCAGCTCAACCACTAGACCCTGATTATAACCCCCAATTCTCTGTCCATAGTCTCAGCCCCTAATTTAACCCCTAATGCCAGCCTCTAATTCCAGTCCAAACACCAATCCCTAATCTCAAGCCCTTAGTCTCAGCCCCTAATCTTAACCCCCTAATCCCAGTTTCTAATTCCAGTCCAAATCCCAGCCCCTAATTTCAAGTCCCTACTCTCAGCCCCTAATCCTAACCCCCTAATCCCAGTATCTAATTCCAGTCCAAATCCCAGCCCCTAAATCTCAAGTCCCTACTCTCAGCCCTAATCCCAGCCTCTAACATTAACCTTCAAATCCTTTCACAAATTTATAAACGTACAACGCCAATTCCAAAAAAGTTGGGATGCTGTGTAAAACGTAAATAGAAACAGAATGCAATGATTTGCAAAATATCATCAAATCAAATGATCATGTAATTGCGAAGACTATGAATATCTCATCATCTACAGTACATAATATCGTCAAAAGATTCTGAAAATCTGGAGAAATCCCTGTGCGCAACTCACCAGTGTGAAAATCAATATTGCATGCCCGTGATCTTCGGTCCCTCAGATTTCATTCAGATCATTGCATTCTGTTTTTATTTATATTTCATACAGCATCCCAACTTTTTTGGAATCGGGGTTGTACGACTGGCGTTAGCCAATTCCATGTTTTTTCCCCTCAGTTTCCCGGTTAACCTTTGTCAGTTCTTGGCTTGTGCTGTGTTTTGGGTGGAGATATTTATCTTCTTGTTTGTGCTGGAGCTTGTTGATATCGGTCTCTTTGCAGAACCAAAGCCCTTTACCGCCCTTGTTTACGCGAGCTTTTTTATGATGTGCAAATGAGGGGCTACGTTGTGTGATTTAAAGATATTCACCGTAGCGTCCCGTTAGTTGCATTGTTTACTGCGTTGGCTCTCCATTCCAGCAAACAGGTGCGGTTAAACAGTGTTTATGCATCAACACGTGCAGCTTTTTGTACAATGTGTATTGTTTGTGGATTTGATTTGATAGTTGTCTCTTTGCTTTGGTTGTGTTGGCATTTTTGTTTCTTAGATATGTTTGTGTTTGGATGTGCAGTGGACCCTGTGGTGCTGATGCGTGTATTGTGTAGTAGCCCCTCCCAATATCCCCCTTTCCCTAAAGCGTATTTGCTCCAGTGTTCGCTGAGCTTCCCCTCCTTTTTTCCTCCCCGCATTCTTTCACCCCAGACGTCCCTCTGCTGCATGGATCACTGTGCTTTTGTGCCTGGAACCAGATGGGGGGAGAAATCAGGTCATTGGATATATGAAGCTGTAGGAATCAATTGTTTTTTTGTTTTTTTTGGGTTGCTGTGTGGGAGTGGAGTGGAGCTACGCATTATCATGCCCACTCACAGTGTGCCCTCGCTGGGTTAGGGCAGACCTGGATTCATGGAGAAAGGACGACGTTAGAGAAGTTCATCTGTCTTTCTGTCCGAGTTGAACAATATTATCTGTGTAACACTTTCATAGCAGGCTTTGTCACAAAGCTCAAGCTATTGAACAATCCATTGGCGACACTGCCAAGAGAGAAAACTGGCCATGATATAATAAAGACAAGACCTTGAGAAAAAGCACGTCTCCAAAGGGACGCTCATTTTTCCTCCGCCTGGCACATGTATCGACTGTGTATGCATGGAATTGATTAAACACTAGAGAAAGGAACAAATTGTGACTAACTTGCCGAGCATCTTGAGCTCTACGCCGCATGGCCACCCACACTGTGTGCGTTTGACCTGTTATAACAACTCAGCGTGCAAATTTCCCAGAAATGTTTCTGCCTAAAAGTTTCCTGATGACTGAGAATTTCCTCTCAGAAGCGACAAACGCGTTTCTTCTGTCACCCAAACACAGAAACACAGCTGTGCTTGAAGCAAAACGACCTCAGTTAATACATTAATTAGCTCAACTATGATTAGGCACGAATCTTTACGACAACATTTCCTGTCAGTTCTGGTGCACGTGTGAGAATAATGACTATAACCCTGAGCATAGTTTTTTGAAGTAGCGAGTGTGAAAAATTGAAGCAAACTGTCAGCGTTGTTATAGTAAATAACGACTAATATTTGGCATCTAGTTGCATTAAAAACTGAAATAATCCTAGGTATACTGTAGATTGTAATCATTTGAATCATTGGCATTTGAACGCATTAAACAGAATGAAAAAAAGGTGATCATTAATCATCATCAACAACAATAATAATATAATTATTTATTATTATTATTATTACTATTATTATATTATTATTATTATTATTATTATTATTATTATTTGTGTAATGACATTTTGCTGTTATATAATTTTTTTTTTCTTCATTTTTCATATAAATGTAAAAAATCCTTTACATAATTGCCATTGACAGGAACAATTAAACCAATTTAAAACAATAAAACTAAAATTACGGCTAATTTCTCATTCTCGCTGCCTTACACCCTCCCGTCTGTCCCTCGTTTTCCCTCGTTTTTCTTTCCACGCACACATTGCACAAAGCATTTATTGTCATGCATGTTTTGTTCACTTGTTGTTGTTGTTGTTTTTTGTTTTTTTTTTAACATTCCGCACAATTTCAAAGGCACTTTGAACGCAATCAGACTCCAAAGACAAACGTTGAGATGTTTATTGTTACTTTTCTCTTCTTGCATCTAAAGAGAACAAAACGAATTAATTCGGAGGTTTCTAACAGTAATAAAAGCAACAACAATGACAATAGTGGAGAATTTAAACCCCCCACCCCCCCCCCCCCCCCCCCCCCCCCCCGCCCAGTTGTGCTATGCTTTGCTTCTTGCTGAATCATTATTATCGCCGTGATGTACGTGTACTTTGTGTACTTATTTTCTCCACAATAACTGACATACCAAAATCCAAAACTCTAGCGAATATACTTCAGATCTTATGTAAAAGTGCTAATAGATGGCATTATTTTTGTCCCTTAGTGATATTATTCCTAAAAAAAAAACACGTAAACAATATTTGTTGATTTAATAAAACTTTTTAAGCTTGACGTTCAATTCATTGATTCTTACAACATACAGCTGTATGTAGACCTCATATATGTTTCATTATAGTTACGGATTTTTATTATATTATACTATTGTATTTATGATAAGACCTAGAAACGCAGCAGGTTTTACAAGATTACTAATACAAAAATATTGTCCGATGATCATGAGTTACATTAAGATAAGTAAGGAATAACACTTAGGGACATGCTGTTATAGGAAAAATAATGTGATGTGACCCTTCACGAAGCGGAGTTACTCCTACCACCCTGAACCTGATTATTTTCTGCTAACAGCAGTGTTTTATTCCTGTTATTATATACTACAGCAATTTTCCAGCTACTCATCGTACTTTTTTTTAAAATCCATTTATACTACAGTTAATGTTACATGTAATGTTGAGGAACCGCTGTAACAACTAAAACAGCCATTTCCCCACCACCCTCTTTCTTCCTGTGTGTTGAAGTTAATAAGAGAAAAAGACAAAAGAAATCCAGCTTGTCATGTTATTGCAAACCCAGAAAGCAAAAAGTTCTCTGTCTTGAAGACTTTCTCATAGAGGAGAGTTTACAGTCTCTTAATACTAATAATATTAGAACCACTACATAAATATAAACCTTGCATGCTTGCAATTACTCTCAGATCCGTGTTGTTATAGATAATTAATCAACACCACATAACTCGGTGTAGAAGAGGTTTTTAAGAGGCAGGTAAAAGAACATTTTTCTTGCATTAATACAGTTATTAATTAAAGACCAAAAACGCAGCCAGTGAACAGAATTGACCAGCAGGTAGATGAGAAAATGATACATGTTGTGCACGTCTTTCAGTTAGTGCTCGGCTTTGTTTACTTCTTTAGAGAAATCTCCCAACCCATGATTCAGTCCGGGTTCAAACATTGGCCTGGTTTTCTGTGAATACACAGTGTATTAAAAATTCAACATGTCTGCTGTCTGCTCTGTCTGAACATCCTAATAAACTCAGTGACCATGTTGCCCTAAGAGGTTAGAAGTTGTCTCATATTTTTCTGCTAAAAGACTTTTATTCAGCACTGTGCTGAAGCCATATTTTCATTTGTCTTTGGAGGTTTTTTGCCTACTGTTATCTCTATCATTCCATTTTATGTGGAGGCCTTACATTTGACAAAGTTTCACTTCTGTATAACATTGTCTACGTAAACATGCCGTTGAGACCCTTCCAAAGTGTCTTAGAAAATATCAGACGGCGTGTTGCGAAGGATTTCTTGTTTGCGGTTAGTCATCAAAACACTTTGAATGTGATCCAGAGGTCTTTTCAGGTAGCTCATATTCACTAAGTTCTCCAGACTTCAGACTTTTATCGCCAGACTGAGACTGGACTCGGATTATAAAATAAACATTTTCATTAAATCCTCTTCACTTTCCCACACAGTAACGGCATACTGATGGTTATTGTTGCTTTATGTTCTAACTGACTGGGACACTGATTCACTACAGGAGGCTTAAATGCAAGTTAACGTTTCCAGTAACTCCCACTTCACTCCCACTACGCTGAATTTAATCCATTTCAAAACCCTAGAGGAGAGATTGTCTTAAAACTTGGAAGTTTGGAGAAGTTGTGAAGGGGGGGGGAAAAAACCAAAAAACATCTTATTGCTTTACCAGACATTAATATACCATGCATTAAAATAGTTTTTCTTTATTGAACGTGCATTTCATTGGTGATTTTACGTCTACAGGGATATTTATCTTTAAATAATTGATTATTAAAACTATTATTAATTCGAACTGATCTTTCTATTTAGTGAACCTCATTTGGAAAACCCATCCCTATCCCTCATATCCCAATGATTTAGTCAACCAAATATTATATGCACAATATATCATTTTTTTTATCATCTTTATGTACAGTAGTCCTTTATATCTTTATGTACAGTAGTCCTTTATGCTGCTTGTATTGTAGCGGGTCATTATATCAGTCCATGAATCCATGAATGTGTTATTATGAACTGTGATCGCTCTGACTAATCTCTGATTCTCCAGTAGCTCTCTGTAACCATGTCATATTCAGGATTCACTGTTGTGCTTCTAATACATTACAAGACAAGATGTAGCAGTATAAAGCATTTTGTCCAGATTGTGAATTCCTATTGCCATCTATTTACATGCACGTATAATTTTTCCTGATAATCTTCCTATTTTTAAAAATATTTATATTCTCGTGTACCTGGTTGTAAGCACCAGCTGGGTGGACAAATAATAAATTCATTAACTAGACCATCAGGGAATTAAAAGTTCTTTCCCAGTTATCTCAAAAGAATGACAGATTTATGAAAGAATTATGTGCATTAATACAAAGTATGGAAAATAAGCAGGGTCTTGCATCCCTGAGAGTTTCACCTTTATTCAAAGTCTTTATCAAGTCCTGATAATGTCTCAAGTGATGAAGCATCGGATTGACGTCCTGGACAACGTTTCGCTTATCAGGACTTCCAGGAGAAAGGAACGCAAAATCAAGCAAACTCTGCAATATTCGGAGGAGCTTTCAGTTTTTTCAAAATCACTGCAGATTTTCCGCAGATTTGGGCCAAGACGCGTCACGACGCCCTCTTCGATTCACTTGCGTCAGACACGAGTAGAGCTAAAAGGTCTCATTTACCAACAAAAGTCACTGTTAAAGAGCGTGCAAAACAATTTCGTTCAATTGCGACTTCGCCAATTGAAGTAGTTCTTTCGCAAAAAAAAAAAGAAAAACAGCACAAAATACTGTGCAAGTCGCGTCGCAAATCTAAAATAAATAAATAAATTCGCAGCAAAATCACACGTTTTTGGCCGCAACGATCACAGACATTTTTTAATTCTGTAATGACTGGCTTATGTGTGTAACATCACCGCACTGTGAGGTAACTCTGTGTTGTGCTAGCATTAGAAATATACAGTATAACAGTTTTTCTGCTCCACTCTATTGCGTTTTGCTCAGTTTAATTTGCTTCATTAAAAAAGTATCAGCATCTGTTCGTGCTAATTAATATTCCTTAAAAATAGTTCCACACCAACAGCCAGACCATATCCTCAGTTCCTGTGTGTAGTGCATATTTATAAAGGAATTACTGAAACGTGTTACTTTTAAACATGAACAACAAATGTAAAGTTTCTTTTATGAAAGTCAGTTGGATGTATATATTTTTGCTTTCGTTCTTTCTTTCTTTCTTTCTTTCTTGCTTTTATTTTTTATAAAGAAAAACTGAGGGTGACCATTTACACAAATGCGTACCTGGGTGTAGTGTTTTTTTCTCTTCTTCAGAACATAAATAGCTTTAAAAAACGGATGGGTATTTCAGATGAAATTTCCTAAAGGTGGTCATCAGTAATCAATTTTTTTTTTTTGTTGCAGTTCTTAAAGTGAGGTGTTGCAATCTTTTATTTATTTGAATGTATTTGAAGCGTGTTGAATTTCTTGTGAAAATGGAAAAACGGCTGCTAGGCCCCAGATTTGTTCCTTCTCAGAATCGAACCCACACTAACCCCGGTGTGCCTCGATTTTGTATTTACTTCTAACTTGCGCAGGAGAGCGAAGAAGTCGTTTTCCTGAATCAAATACATGTTGACCCTCTTCTGACCACACAAAGATCCCTCAGCTCAGCAGAGTTGCACTTTAACACTCATTTAAAGTGCTTTACGAACTTTTAACAAACTTTCTTTTCTTTTGTTGCTCAACCTCAAGCTCCAACTCTGTGAGAAGGATCAACACTCTATCATCGTTAATGATCTGTGACTTCACATATAGCATATGGCTCACCCGCAAAGCCAGCCAGTTTTCATAAAGTCGCTTTGTTGCCAGATGATAAGCGGAACAGGAAATGAACCAGACACATTACCAGAATTTGTGGAGTCTGGTTGTTGTACGGTTGCGTACTGTGTCTCAACCTTTGAGGTCAAAACATACATTGAGGTTGTCTATTACATTTTATAGGTAAAAAATTTGGTTACAACCCCCATGGGTTGGTCTTTTATATTCAATTATATTCATTTATTCGATTATAATTCTGTTTAGTTAGATTTTTCACTTATATTCAGTCATGATGTTATCGTTGATTTTTTTCTGTGTCACCTTATATGAGGATATTTGTCTTTTAAAGAGACAAATATTGTTTAATGTATTGTATTATATATATTACTGTACATTATGAGCATTAGTGGGTTCTGGTGGTTGGCCTGTGTACTTTTGGCCTCATACAGTGTTAAAAATAATTTTTTGACTAAATACATTTGGTAAAATAATAAATTTAAAAAATAAAAACTCTGGACAAATGAAAAAAGCAGAATTAGATTCAATTATATTTAATTATTTCTGTACTGCTGATTATATTCAGATTAGTAGTGTTCTACCTATATTATATAATATTAAATATTCTACTGTACATTACCAGCATTAATGGGTTCTGGTGGTTGTATGTACAATTTATGTATAATTTATGTCTAAAGGATATTTTATGCCTAAATAAATTGCACACACTTTTATTTTCCTCCAGAGTTTCCCATTGAAAACATGCTCCAGACAATTTTCTTTAAATGTAATTAAATTAAAATTCTGTATATTCAATTATATTTAATTATTTCTGTACTGCTGATTATATTCGGATTAGTAGTGTTCTACCTATATTATATAATATTAAGTATTCTACTGTACATTACCAGCATTAATGAGATCTGGTGGTCGTATGTACAATTTATGTATAATTTTTATATCTAATTGTCATTTTATAGCTAAATAAATTGCACTCACTTTTATTTTCCTCCAGAGTTTCCCATTGAAAACATGCTCCGGACAATTTTCTTTAAATGTAATGAAATTAAAATACTGTATATTCAATTATATTCAATTATAGATTTTGTTGTTGTTTGATGGCATGACATGAATTGTTTATCATATTCTTTGATACTTGTGAGGTGCTTTCTCTTTTTATTTTATCTGGGAACAACATATGTATGTTATTATAAGCAGAGAATCTATAACTCCAAGATGTTGAAGTCCTCCACTATGGCGTCCTTTTTCATTATGTGCTACTGCTGAGTATGATCCGCTGCACTAACCCCTGTGCTTTTGAGCAGCTTATCAGCAGATATTTGACCTGCACTGACAATGAGTGATTGCTGATAGCAGAGACAGAGCTGCTGGATCACTTTGCCATTAGTATGCCATTATTCATAATTACCCCCCACCTCCCCAATGTCAGCCAGACACGGTGCTGAACATTACAACAAAATAAGCAGGTTTGAGGGA
This sequence comes from Ictalurus punctatus, assembly GCF_001660625.3. Lineage (NCBI taxonomy): Eukaryota > Metazoa > Chordata > Actinopteri > Siluriformes > Ictaluridae > Ictalurus > Ictalurus punctatus. The sequence continues at coordinate 16,361,680 of NC_030436.2, forward strand.
AATGGTCCAGCCGGTTAATGCTAGGGTGTGTGGTAGGCGGAGGTGTGTGTGTGAGTGTGTGTTTGTGTGTGTGTGTGTGTGTTTGTTTGTGCTTCTTGGAGAACCGGATGTGGTCTCAGAGCCTTTTTGTGCTCTGAGTATTCCAGCTAAATATTACAGAAACATTATGAACAGTCATTTGGCTAAGAAATGTGCCGCTATCCCTGAATTTCTCATTGGTACGACTTGATATGACTGCCAGCATGTGTAATTTCACACACTGTGTATGCTAGAGTGAGCCAGCAGCAAAATCTCTTTTTCCACCGTCGCAGGTCAAATGTTTGTTAATTAGCATTTGATAAGGTTAAAAAATTGTAAGATTACAGATTAAGGTTACAAATGATAATGATTAAGAATCCTAGCTCTCATAGACCCACACTGAATCTACTAGGCTGTGCAGTGCTTAGTGAATGTATGACTTATTTTTGCAAGGTATTACTCCATCACATGAATACTTTTACAGTACTGAGTAGGGCTGCATAATATATCAGAATGATCAAAATATTGCAAATACATATAACGATATGCATACCGCTTTTGATCGCGCTTGTGATAACTGAATGATTTAAATGCTTTAAAAGTTACGAAAAGTCAAAGTTTTAGGGTGACGCCGATAGAAAGAGAATGATTTCTTTTTTCTCAAAAGAACATGAAACATCGATCTTAGTTATATAGCATTAGCATATCGTATATCGCATTGTTTAACAAGTTATCGCATGTCGCATTTTTCTTCAATATCGCACAGCCCTAGTATTGAGTGCGCTATTTCTTGCATAAACTTTGCAATACAATCTAAAATCTATTCATTTGCCAATACAGTAATGTGCTGGTTCACCACAAAGCACCGAGACAGCTTCAGTGTGTCTTGCCATTGATTCTACAAGTCTCTGGAACCGTACTGGAGTGATGAACAGCGTTCTTCCTAAACATATTCCTTCAATTGGTGTTTTGATGATGATGGCCGAGACTGCTGTCTAATGACGTCACTCAGATCTTCCTTTGGGGTTTATTTGGATTGAGATCTGGTGACTATGAAGGCTATAGCATATGACTGACATTCCTTGTGCCCTGTGAATAGGGGCGGAGTCATCGATTATTTTCTCTTACATAGCACTTTCAAAAATGACGAGATTGATGTTAGATCAGTTTAACTAGCATTACTTCGTCTAGATTTGGAAATTTGACTTCATTCATTTTTGTCTATATGGAGCTTGATGAGTTATGAAATTCCCTTTAATCTTGTTTTACTAACTTTGTATCTTTGGCTGGCCTTTAAGATCTTAAAAAACGTACACCACACACTATATCTAAGTGAAACTTTGTGAAACATTAGTCTCGGCTTTTTTGTTTAGTTTTTTTTTTTTTTTTGCTTGTGTAATGACGCTGTCAGTGGGACGAGAGTCCTTATGAAGCGGGTCATAGCGCTTGAGATCGGATCCAAAGAAACGCCGGATGACAGAAGTGCCATCTGTCTCGACAAGTGTTCTGTTCTTGGTGCAGATTTTTGGCTCTTTCGTTAACATACTGCTACTCTGCACAGGGGCCATTATCCACTTTGCAGGCTGAAAGTTAAAAAACAAGCCGTGCTGTGGGCCTTTCTTCGCTCTGTCGTTAGAGGATATGAGGGATGTTATGCCTCGCTGTAGGAGGCTTGTGACAGTGATGGAGTAGAGAACATTTTAGTCATTATAGTTAATTTGCATCATTAAAGTTTATTATTCATTATACGTTCTAGTTAATATGCAATTCTGAGGTGAGGGAGAAAGGCACAGCTTTATAGAGCATCAGATGTATAGGGAATCACTCTTGGCACTGATGTCAACATAAATTCTAATATGGATGGAGGATAAATGATGATAAACTACTTAAAAAAAAAAAAAAAAAAGTCTACCAGAATAAAAATGCACACCATTTACCCACTGTAATACAGAGGTTCCTGATCATGGCATGTCCATGATTTACTGATTAAGCCACACCATTAATGTATAATTCTAGAGCAACATCCATAGCATAATGCTGTTAGAAAAGGCAATTGACACAATTGTGTATGTTTGAACCAACTGGCCAAAATATACATGCAGGATAGTTGTCGAAGATCAGAGAACGTGATGACTAAATTATTATATGATATTACTATCATAAAGGCTACGTCTTGCGAAGTCTTGCTAAGCTGACTCTTACAGGTCTCAGTGTTATATCAACGTTTCCTGATGTTTGCTTTGTTATTGCTTTGTTATTTGGCTTTCAGATTCCCTCTTTCATTTATAAAGGTTTAATGTTTGACGTTATATATATTTTTTTCGACTATGTAATGTATATCACAATTTAGCATTGTAAAATGAATAACGTTCTAAACCAGAGCTTGGGTCCATGTTGCATGCATATGGCATGGTGTAAATGTTTTGCAGATTTTTAGCAAGCTATCAATGGAAGATGCAGATAGGTGTGTGTCCTATTCATCCAGGTTTTTCAAGCACTCGTATTTGCATTCAAACTCTCTCAAAGTCAACATTTTCTCATAATTAGCTCCTTACTGCTAGTCAAAGCCTCTCTGGTGAATTTTCCAATGGCGAAAGTAAAGGAACGATTAAAATTTTTCTTTTCTTTTCTTTTTTTTTTTTAGATTAATAGAGTCATCAATTCTTTTTTTTTTTGCCCGTCGTTTTCATCTGACAAATTTGAAGCGAATCAGAATTAGCTATCTGCTTAACGAACACTAAAGTGACTGAAGTGACTTCTTTAGTCTAATAGTTCCTTTTCTTTTATAAACACCCATTACTTACGCATGGGCACATTGAACAGCCAAGACGCTTGTTTCTGACTTTTTTTTTTTTTTTTTTTTTTTCCTGTTTATATAAAATCTCATGACCTTATAAATGGAAATATGCACCATATTTAATCTGATCTTGCTGAGCTTCACTGGCACAACTCATGAGCCTAATTGGTTAATGAGTGACAGTAGGTACTTAACTGAAAGGAAGGCAAAGTCCATTTCATTTGATTAACCAGACATGGTGCGCGAACTGCTTCTGCACTTTGCAGTGCCATTCTCCGCTGATCTTTTTAAACTAGCTGGAGGATGGGAACTAGCAGTGGACTGAACACAAACTGAAATTGTTCAATATTTTGATACTTTGTACAAATTCCACCAACACACCATCTAAAATACATTAAAAAAAAAAAAAAAGCATACGAGTACTCATCATGACCCACCACTGTCGATACGTATGTGATCTGACACACCCACACACTTCTGGTCAGGAAAATAGGACGTCTTGTAGCTTTTAGTCATAATTATTACAGAATAATCATTCTGCAAGTTGTCCTATTACCTTTTGGGTCAAATTACGATTTCATACTTTATAAATAATCCATTTGAATCTCCCGACTCTTATTTAGTTCAAAAGGATGTTAGAAAAGATATGGCATACAGTATGTGGAATCCTAATAATCTTCTCAACGTGTTTATGGGTAAGATGTACTTTGGTTTTTTTTTAAAACTCCATTCCTGTTTTTAATTCACTCTCTCATCAAAAAATCAGCGAAACAAATTCATCTGCCTTCATGATTACAGAGTCCAAACCTGTTATTGATGTATTTGTTTGAGCAATTGTCACAGATTTATTATTTTTTTAATAACTTTTTTTGAATGCTAAATTTGCACCAAAAGCCAGTGGAAATTCTTAAAGCATCTTGTTATCTCTCATTCACTTTTTTTTTTATATGTGTAAATGCCATATTTGCTGTGTGGGCAAAATGTGTGATGCCAAGAAGATTTTGCCTCCCTCATGTTGGAATATGCCCATGCAATATGCCTGCTTCTTGCTTTGATTTTGGACAGAACTCATGTTGCATTAAAACATTTTGATACTAAGATTTTATAAAGCATCCAGGCTGGTCTTTCCACGCATCAGTTACGCTTAAGTGAGATACAGCTGTCTAATTTTGCTCATTATGCTTGACGCACTGTACGTACGCTTCAGCTTTTTCTTCTATCTCTGCATTGTACAAGACCTGCTGCAAGTCAAGGCCTTTTAATTACAAATTTTAAGTGGGGGAAAGGAGTAGGGTTAAGGGTATAGTTAGGGGTGAGGATTAGCATCTATAGCTTTTATTATAATTCCAAAGACATTTCTTTCACCTATTTAGAATTAATACAAAGGCATGCAAATTGTGCTGACTTGCATTCGGTATTGAATGTATAGGTGGTATATGGGTGGGTTTTGCAGGCTGTCCTCGTCCATACTATAGCTAACAACATTTGGCATATTTCAAAGAACTAAATAGGGCTATTATTTATAATTTAATAACATTCGACTTCATTACAATGTGCCATTACTTTGCAATTTAATTACCACTGCAACTACTGAACTAGTATTTAATCAGAATTTTTCATTTTAATCAGAATTTAACATTATTTATGGATTGATACAACCTGTTATGCACTAGTATAATTATAACTTCACACTTGCTTGTGTATTAGTACAACATATTACTAAAGTGTTACCATGTTGTTACTGGTTTATTACAGATTACAGCTCTCTAAAGTGCAGTTATACCTGTTCATCATTAGTTTGATGTCGAATTAAGATTATTTCTAATTGTATGGCACTTTTTCCCAGCACTACTAAGCTGCCAAACTGGGCCCTTGAGCGAGGCCCTTAACCTGCTCAGTTGTAAGTTGCTCTGGATAAGGGCGTCTGCCAATTGCCATAAATGTAAATGTAGTTATTGTTATCATAGGCTCCACTCTGACTCCACCTAATTTTATTAAAGTTCAACAATGAGCGTTCAATGAATATGAAATGAATAGTTGATTCAATAAAAAGAATTCTCTGCATTCATGAAATTCATAATACAATTTTATAAATCTGCCACCTTAAATAAATGTATTTGCTTCTGTTCCCTACCACAGGAGCTGTAGATAAGGGAGTCCCAAATTATATACCCTTTTGTTGTCATGTGAAATACGCTGATTGATTCGGTCTAACCATTATTGCTGTCGTGCACGGCCAGATCTACTTCAATGAAAATGTAATCTTGAAATACAATACAGCTGGTAATTAGGATTTTTAATGAGCACAGCCAAACTATAAACATGTCCAATAAAGCAGGTCTGCACCATTTTGGGGCTATTAACTGCTCAAACAATCATACGAAGCCCTGAAAGGCTTTTATGGCTGGCGTGTTTAAAGACATACTTTGAGCAATGTTTAAAGGCTGCGACCTGAACTCAAAGTTGAACTTTGCTGAACAAATGTTTTCTTTCGTTTTTTTTTTCTTTTCTTTTTTTTTGTTTGGTTAGGGTCAGTGGCAAGCTTTCAGCCATGTCAAAACTTTGAATGTAGACGATGAACAGGGCTTCATTTCTGTGGTCAGAGAATGTGACTAATAAGTGGACGTTTTAAGGTGTCAGTGGTGTTTCAAGTATGAGAAACAGGTTTAGGGCAATAGGATGATATATGTTTTGAGGCCTTTGTCAGAACATAGGTGAAAGGTGAAGACAGGGTTCATGTAAATGTCATTCAAATTAGCAGCAGAGCTTGAAAAGTGCAAAATAGAGAATAATGCTGGAATATTATTATGTTATATGATTTTACTATGAAGTAGAGTAAGTAGATGGTTCAGAAAAGGATGTTTGAATGGTAATGTCCTTGTTTTTGTAGAAATGTGTTAATGTGGTGTTGGGGGCTGGGTTCAGAATTTTGGTACAAGTGATCTAACACATATAAAACATTCAAGTTTATGAAATACTTGCATTTTTAAAAAATTCCAGCTGCGTATATTTATCAACCACAATCTTGGAAATTCAGGTTCCTCAGAGGTTATTTGGATATTTTCAGGCTCCTCTTTCTACAGAGATTATACTATACTTTTTACTTTAGCTACAAATGCCAAGAAAAATCTACTCACTTGATTTCTCTGTAATCATATATTTGTAACACCAGAAGTTGATCTGAATTCCTAACAAATCTGGTTTAAGGATATCTTACCTGATTTGACAGGTGGAATGAGCCAGTCTGCTGCTACATACAGTACACTTCGTATTAATCAAGACAGCTAGCTATTACATTCAGCTAGTCTGTATTGTCAAAGTTGTCACACTTGCTAACATTTGAGAGATTACAAATAAAGGTGTTTCAGATTTAGGTAATGTTTTCTTACATTCCTTGGTTCCCGGAAACAAAGTGAAAGGCACTAATTTACCATCGGTAACTTAACTCGGTGGTAGACATCATTTTCTTGGCATACTTCAGATACTTTTCTACTTTAACTGTGAAACTGTACTTCAAAATTTTCCAGATGATCTATTTAGATATCTGCTCTTTTGTTTGAATAAAGGATTGACCACATCTGACATGTGATGGTAATATTCTATATGGAACTTTTATATGTTTCTCCATAATAACGTACTAAAGAACACTTTTAGTTTGTTTTCTTGTTCTTCTTTTAAGCACTTTTAGTACTTTTAATAGAAAGATCATTTTTCTCTCTGAGAGAGTAGCATGCACGGTATACAGAAGCTACTGTTGACCCACTGTTGACCAGCATTTTTGTAAAATTTAAATGCTTGTCTTAAAAACGTTTGAAATGCTGTGCTTCTAGTTGCTCTCGCCTTCCTAAGAAACAATTTAGTCCTCGGCAAAAATAAACAAAATTTGCTGGTTAATTAATACAATATGAAAATAACAAACAAATATTGATATAACAGAAAATTAAAAACTGTAAAATCGTTTATTCACTCATATTGGGCGGCTGTGACTCAGGTGGTAGAGCGGGTTGTCCACTAATCGTAGGGTTGGCGGTTCGATTCCCGGCCCACGTGACTCCACATACCGAAGTGTCCTTGGGTAAGACACTGAACCCCAAGTTGCTCCCGATGGCAAGTTAGCTCCTTGCATGGCAGTGTGTGTGAATGGGTGAATGAGACACAGTGTAAAGCGCTTTGGATAAAAGCATTATATAAGTGCAGGCCATTTACCATCATATTTAACTCATATTGAAGAATACAAAGAGACATTTATTTAGGAAATGAAGTTTCATATATTTTCATTCAAAAACCGGTAATTAATTCACCAAACAAAAAAAATCATCTTCACGTGTGCCATATGGCTATATAGAAAAAACTGGAGCATATTATGTTGATTTGTGCGATAATATGAGGGTCTTTTCAGCAAATGTGCCTAACCCTGATGGGTAAAGTCGTATTTTGGTGCATGTCTCTGGCGAACGGCTGCTATCACTACGCCTTCACACCACATGTTCTCCTCCTCCACAGAGTATGAGCCACTAAGCACCGGGTGCACGTGTCAAATCAGTTTGCTGAGAGCTGCTGGAGCGCAGAGGTGTCCCCAGAAAAAATCTAGAATAAATTCCTACACTGTTAGCGGTTCATTGTGTACTTAGTGACTTTACACAAAGGAGTACACCAAGTTCACTGAAGTTACTTTAGTTAAGGAGAAGAAGTTTCTTGTACAACAGTATGATGTTCATGATGGTATATTCATTCATTTTTATTTCATTCTATCTAAATTTTACTCAGTTGATGCTTCCTAGTCAACAACACAGGTGATATATTGTTTTGGATGTTTTTTTTTTTTTTTTAAGTTTAATTAAGTGTTTACTGGGTAAGTGTGTGATATAAACTCAAGATGGTAAATAGCAAAGCATTTTTTTTTTTTTTACTGAAGGGTACTAATATTCCAGATAGCGTCTAACTATTTAATATATAAGTGTATGTATGGTAAAATCCCTATACAACTGCTTAATTAATTTGGTGTAAAAACGTAGCAATTACCAAGACAGTTTAATCCATCCATGCTCAAATTATTCACAGTCTTTTCCAGAAGAAAAAATGACTTTTTCTTTAACTTTTATTAATTGCTTAAAATGACATTTTAAGATGATTAAAATTTGTGATGATTTACACCTTATTTAAAAACAGCAGCATTAAATTGGCTGTTAATAAGTGTGAACACTTTGTATAAAATGATTACATAAATTTTGCTGACAGATGTCAGAGTATCCGGAAGCAAATTACTTGAATATAATAAAAGAACATTAAAGGAATCTTTATTTTAAATGTTTAAATGGACAGTTTTCTGAAGGACATGATCAGAACAAGAATCGCAGCAGCCAACTGAAAGCAGAATGTAATATTGAGGTTTGGACACATAGTATATATACATTACTATGTAAACAAGGACTCAAAAAGAATTAAATAGATATAATTCAATTCTCTTTGCTTTTTTTTTTTTTTTTTTTTTTTTCTTTTTTCGTATTCATAACACGTACAGACCCAAAGAATCACTCACTAAACTTGAACTGACCTCAAGGCATGCATAATTGATATTCAGTTTGATCATTTTCTTTTACATTTGCATTTTGTAGCACATACTCTGTGTACACATTTCTCCTGCAGACCGGCTAGCTAACTACTTCTGAACCCTCGTTAATTCAGGAGCTAATGATGATGTGGAGCAGTATTGTAAAATGAAACGCATGGAAACTCATTAGTAATGACTGAAGAGTTACTTGGTTATTTAAAAATAGAAAAATAAGTTAGTGGAGAATATTTGTTGCTCATTACTAAATTACAACATTGTACTTTTTTGCAGGTTATTGTCAGTTTCTTCATTTTGACCTTGATTGGCTAAATAAAAGCAGCACACCAATCAGCACACCAGCTCTGCTCCTTTGAGGGAACCTGTTTGTGTGGACAATAATACATTATATAGACATTCACATTTCAGGCACTGATGTACTAGAATAGGTTACAGTAGAGTCGGGGTACTCGATCCCGGACTCGGACTCGAGTCCAATTATGAATGGACTCGGAATTATCACGCACTCGGGTAAATTTGTACTCGACATTTTGGACTCTGTATTGTTTTGGAGTACAGTCGAGTCCATGTCATGTGTAACATGAAAAGAAAGATACAAAATAAATAACAACATAAACAGACATCGCACCTCTCCTGGAAGTTCCAGGAGACTCTCAGTAGCAGTTCCTTGATATACAATATCACAGAAATCGATTTTTTTTTTTAATTGAGAGTGAACGAGAGACCAGTAGGAGCAGAGAGCGAGGCTGCGTCCGAAACCACATACTTACCTACTATATAGTAGGCGAAATTTATACATCTATTTCGGCTGCTATATTGTAGGTAAGTATGCGGTTTCGTACGCAGCCTGAGTGACGAGACTGACAGAGAGTGTATCCTGATTGGCCTCTCTTTCTGCTAGCTAGACCTATTAGCTTGATCTGCTAGCAATTACTCTGTGGGTGGGCTTTAAAGTCAACCTCTCTCTCTCTTCAGTTTATCCATCAGTTCAGTGTACCCCTGTAGTTCAGTATCACTGTAGTGTTAATGCACATCGTGGCAGAGTGTCCAAAACAAAAAAGAAAATACAAAACGCACTTCACCCCAGACTACACTAAAGTGTACCCCCTGATTCATAGGGGTCAAAAATAACAACAGTTTTGCAAGTTTTCAACAGCGACTTTTCGATTGCCCATGGTGGGTTAAACGATTGTAAAAGACACACTGAGGTGAGTTTAACAGGTGTCATTTGTTCTGGCCGAGTATTCATGCAAACACAGGCCTTTATGACTTAAGTGTATGTAAACAGTTGGGGGGAAAAAAATCGGAGGTGTGTCAATACAGTATATTGGATCTGTGCATTAGGTTTATAGTGACAGCAGTCTAATAAACTCGCTGTTGTTCGTGTCATTAATGTTCATCAAACTACGAAAGACAAAAAGAACTTCAGTAAATTGAATAAGAATCACTGTATATTTCATACTGTGAGGTCTATTTTATTTTGCATTTAATTGCTTTATTCAATCGCTGTACTATTTCTTACTTGAACAATACCGATAGACCTACCTGAGAAAACGTATCGTTATCGTGAAATAAGATTGTGGTCATATCGCCCAGCACTAAACATTAGCATTTGATGATTCCAGTCTTGAATTTCATGTAAAATGTGAAATGTACTTCTTATTGTAGTAAATATCATAAACCCTGCAGATAGGGATTTTTTATTTTCATTTTAGGAATTATAATGAAAAGAAAAAAAATGTTACAAGAAATGAGTTCAGTAATGAGTTTGTTGTGATTCATACACAGATTAAAAGCAGTAATAAAGCATGAAGCTTGTTGTTATGACATGCTACTAAATGTAACTCTACTCTGTACTCTCTCTCAGTCTATATGACTATGGGGGCGAGGCATAATATAATTGAAATGTCAACTCGTACTGGAGGACAAAATATAGTGTGATACAATAACAAACCAGGTTCATTTGTATTTTCATCCACTTGTAATATTATAAACCTTCTACATACACCTCTATATCCATTTTTTTCTTTGAAACCAATTTTTATTATTTTTTTTATAGGAAACCAGTTGAGGTGCTGATGATGTGAAATAAAAATATTAAATGCCAATGACAAGCTGTAATAGTGGTATTTTTTGTTACATTTATGTTGCCATTGGTTTGTGAAGGTTAAAATATTAATTTAACAGCTCAGTGTTGAGTCTACAATTGCAATTTCAATTCTTTTTTCAATTGAATTACTTTCTGGGCTCGGCGGACTCGACCCGGACTCGACCATTAAGAACTCGGACTTAAGTCCAACTCGGCCCCTTTTGGACTCAGACTTGGAGTCGTTAGGTTAAGAACTTGGTCTCGACTCGAACTCGACAAAGGTGAACACTAGGTTACAGTATATAAGGTAGTAGCTCTACAGGAGGAAGCTCAGGCTTGTGAATTGGGAATTTATGTTGAAGTGATCAGAAATTGATCAGTAATTAATATAAATGAGCCCTAATGACCTAGTAGTGCATTATGGAACAGTATTCTATAATGTTACCAACAATGGGAACTAACTTGTTTTGTAGCATACCACAATTTTAATCATAAAAGTATAAAAAGTCATTCATAAAAAAAAAAATATATATATATATTGGCAAGTTGCAATGCAGTGTATGCTGTTTTATTAAACTAAGCAGCTTTAGGGATTGATATTTTATTCCTTTCTTAATATCTATAACTCAGAGTTATATTTAGTAACATTTCATTAAACTGTCTTGGATCAGAACAATAAACTAGTTATTTTTTTTGTGTGTGTTTGTCGAATTATCTTGCACTAAAGGACACATTTCAGCACTTTAATAGACAGAGCATTTTACTAGCATATAAACTTACTAAGAAGGTGTGCATTAAAATAGTCATTAAAAATATACGGCACAAATAGAGATTCAATAATTTTTCTGATTTTGACACGTAGAGAAGCCTTAATATTTTCACTCACATTATATATCCCAGTATGCATTGCGTTTTCTGGTGTTTTACTGTAAACCGGTGCTCTAATTGCCCGATCGTTTACGTTACGATCATGTAAAATAAAGAGTTTTTAGTTATAAAATAAATACTATAAATTTGCAGCAGTTTTTTTTACAGTACATGCTAACGCCCAAAACCCTTTACATTTTACATGTATTAATAAGAAATTGAAATATATATCGAAATATTCCTTGTGCGCCATTCACCATAAATATCCATTCAAACACACAGTATTTAATATAACAAGATTGCAAATGGTTCAGAACATAATATAACATAACATAAAACAGTCCTCAGTAGTGCAGTTTTGACCTCTAACCCCTACTATTAATATATGCGTCCTGTGTATGAGGGATTTTTGGGATCTATCTCTTTTCAAGCACCGGTTAAAACGTTGGGCTTCCTGTTGCACTGCGGTCATTTTCATCATAGTAAAGTGGGCGAGACGGACTCGGCCTTGACCTCATCGTAGGAGGCTGTAGGGGAAGAGCGAGAAGGAGAGATGTGGGTGCTGAAGAAACACATAGATGATGGTGATGGAGCAGCATGGAGCGTAAGAGGGCAGAGAGGGGAGTGCAGAGGAATGAGACGTACAAGTGTGGGAAGTTTGAGAGAGCAAGTGAGATGGAGACGATGACTGAGAGGGGTAGCCTGTCTTTAAGGGAGGTTATTATAGTGGTTAACGAGGAGATGGCGGTGTAACGTGGGCCTGCTGTGAGGGTTCACTGTGGGGGGGCGAGCGTCTCTGATTGCTCCTCTTTCATCAGCCTGTCAACACTCAGGTGGACCACAAACAAGGGTGCAAGGTCACATCTCTCTCTCTCTCACACACACACACACACACACACTCACACACACTGAGCCCTCTAGAAACTCTAGATGCCCTATTCTTGTAGTTAACTTTTGACAAGCCCCACCCTCTCGCTCATTTGTTTCCAGCTGAAATGTAGACTGTATTAGAGACATTGATTAAGAGAACAAAACAATTATCACAATTGTGATTAACGAACCCTAACATTAATCAGAGTAAGTGATCTACTTGTTTAGCATCTAATGGGTTCACCCTTCAAAAGACTTTTGTTATTTATACACAAGTCTATTTTCATGCAAGCACAAGTGTGATGTAGTAGTATAACAAGGGCGTGATGCTAATTTGATTGGATGTGAGGCATTTTTTTTGTTGTTTTTGTTGTTTTTAACTCATCAGTTGGTATTTCAGTGACCAGAAATGAACATGTCCATGCAGCAGAGGGTGTGACATTCAAAATCTGCCAGCCCAGTGCTATTTTCAAACACAGTTTGGTCCAAAATTGTGCTAACGTCACCATATACTGAGAGCCCCTCTTGGCTCATACACAAGAAATGACCTATTGTTATTTTTATTTAAACATTTCTGTTTCAATAATGATACGTTGGCTGTAAAATGGGATTACACATGGGATATTAGTGTATAAATAATTAAATAAATAAAGTTGACATTTTAGAGACAAATATATAAATATGTGAATGATAATCCACAAATGCACACAAATTAAATTGAATTCTATATTTGTAATTATGCCATATATATATATATATATATATATATATATATATATATATATATATATATATATATATATATATATATATATATATATATATATTTATCATTATATATTAATTATTTTAATAAATATATTAAAATATATTTTAATGATATTATAATTAAAAATGTCACTCTGGTGTCACTTGGTTTTACAACCCGATTCCAAAAATGTTGGGACACTGTTTCAACTGTAAATAAAAATTGAATGCCAGCTTTTTTGAGACGTGTTGTGGCCATCAAATTGAACATGACCTTATTTTTTCCCTCAGTTTAAACATTTGATATGTTTTCTATGTTCTATTGTGAATAACATATGGGTTTATAAGATTTTGCAAATCACCGCATTCTGGTTTTATTTACATTTTACACAGCGTCCCAACTTTTTTTTTTTTGGAACTTTTCACGTAATATGTAATTAATGTAAAGAAAATGGAAAGAGATTTGATTGGATATCCGAGCCACACACTTAACCACACTTTTTTTTATGATTAGATAATATATTAAAACGAATAATCTGCTTTTTCCATTTTACCACATCAATAAAAAATTGTATTCATCAAATAAAAATAGCAAAAATATTTCACACATGTACATTTTCAAGATCTTCTGCACTATTTTCGCATTATGACCAGAGAACATAGTGGCCAATTTTTAGAACCTGATATAATGAGAGTCTTTTAAAGATTTTAAAGGAAAATCATGAGAAAATGAATGCTAACCCCATCCCTAAATCTAAACATAACTTTACATTATTATACATTTGCAAGTGGTTTGTACCATAAAATCTTTATATTTAAATATCTATGCAATATGACTTGAAAATACAATTATCTCCTTGTGTGGCAGCCTGGGAAATCTTTTTTTATTTTAATTTTTTTTTAAATTTTTTTTTTTTTTTTTTTTACATTTTCTACTATACAGTTTTGAAAAACGACATGTTTTCTGTAACTGGAATACATTTCTCTTTTGCGTGTATGTCAATTGCAAGTAAAGTTCTGAAATCTAAAATCTTTTTATAACATTTAAATCATTGATTCTGGCTACAACGCAGGGCCATCATGGACATCACAGACACAAACTGAATGGATTATTAGGTTTATGTCCATTTTAGCACACAGCAATCCAGCAGCTTCATCAAATTGTGACATCCGCTATGTAAATGGAAATCACATGTATGGAAATCACATTTAGCTAGTAATCTTTTACACACCTTTAGGTAGACTGACTGTTTTTTTTTTTTTTACCACTGCATTTGTTAAACTAGCTCTTAACTTATCTAATTTCCAGACTGTTTTGGTGAAATTTAGTTATGTTTTCTCTAAGTTGAAGTGTCAAAACATGTTATAAGCAGAAAACCCCCATATCAGTTTTTCGTCAAAACATTTAGAATATTTTTGGCTGAATTCAACCATGTTTCCCCAGATGCCACGTATTCAAATTTTTTAAAACAAACAAACAAAAAATATTTGCAATTGCATCTTTCTTAAAACTGACACTGGTCAAAGGACATACCACAAGACACAAATTTAATGAAATTGTATTGCTTGAGTGCTTTTCCTTGTGTCATTTATAAATCCCGTGGAGGGTTTTATGCTCGAGGCTTGTGATGTATCTGGGTAAAACTGATTGCACTTTCTGTCAAAGAACCACAGCAGCCTCTATCAGTAAGACAGTGAGGGAAGAGTCCATTGGGATTCTCTGTCAAACGTCACCTCTTTCTTACTCCCCTGCTAAAAATGGAGGCCTGAGGTTATTGACTGTGTTTGATAGTGTCAGCCCGGGACAGCTCTGTAGTCAGTCTTCACTCAGAGCCTTTATTAGAAGCCTGATTCAAAGTGCTAGCTTGGTAGGAGGTTGAATTGGACTGCTGTAGAGCTACTGTAGGGGTTTGTCTTATTTTTACTCTAAACATTAGTGCTTGCTTGTCCTGGAACAGTGACCACAGCACAGTCTTGGAAGCCAAGTTGTTAGCTCTGGATTGATTTCAGTAATTGACCTAATGTGCCGTTTATCAAGCGAGGGTAATCAAGCAGAAATTAAATCTGGAACATCTGCATGGCTACGCTGGAGTTTCACAATACATCGGACCAGGATTGACAATTCCACAGATTTGCCATCAGATTTCATCAGGTGTAACTGACGCCATAATTTCACATTTCCTATTTACCCACATCACCCTCTAGTCATACTGGCGTCCTAAACTGGCCCAAAGAAACCACGGTTCCGCCATTGTCGCACCGACACAAGCCCTAATCAGTAAGCTGGCATGATGTTGATGGTTTGAGCCCGCTCTCATTTTCTGGCAGCCTCCTAATGTAGCGTGCACTCAGGCAGTGAGTCCCGGATGTGCTCACAGAAACAGCTTGCTCAGTAATTACAGCCTCATTATTGTTCCTGTCATAGCTTTGTCAGCTCAGCAGTTGATTGTGACCTCTGCTATGCCTGTCCGCTCTGACAGTGTCCGTGCCATCTGCAAGCCCAAATAATCGGACCTGGTAAGAATGCACAAGAAAACACCTGTATATTTTTGCCAATGTTCACGTATCGCTCAGGCTAATAGCGATAACCAAAAGGCATGCTTAAATCGTAAATGTACATTGATAATTAGTAATCAGTAAACGAGAGGCGACTGGCAAGAAAAAAACAAAACCCTGAGACAAAATGAGGAAGAAACTTTGGCAGGAACCAGGCTTTAAAGAGAACTCATCTTTTTCTGGGTGACACCAAATAGTGAGATAAATGATGTGGGTACTAAGTGGGTTAAAATGATGTTTGATAAGAGCCTATTGGGCATTAAGAATTGGAAACTTAAGTCAAAGGTGACATGAATATTTACACTGGGAAAGTTATGTGTAGTCAGGGTTGGTTTACGCACCTGCGTAAGTCATCTGAGCTTGAAAAAAATGGGACTGAAAAAGGAAATAGCTTTTGTTTCTTCTCTGTCAAACATAATACGATGTAACATAAAAGAAACAAACAAGTCAAAAAATAAAAATAAAAACATGACATATGAATGAGAACAAGACGAGGGTTGAAATAATCTAATCCAACAGGAGTCTGATATATTGTCTAATGTAATGCTTCGAGACTAATTCCTGCAAATTTTGTTTCGTTTAATCGCAATTTTTGCAGTGTGCGAGGGCGCATTATCCTGCTGAGAGAGGATACGACCTGTACCATTAAGGAATACTGCTGACATGAAGGGGTGGACTTGGTCTGCAACAGTGTTTAGGTAGGAGGTGGTACGTGTCAAAGTAACAACCAAATGAATGCCAGGACCCAAAGTTTCCCAGCAGAACCTTGCTCAGATCCTCCGCCGGCTTGCCTTCTTCTCATAGTGCATCCTGGTGCCATCTCTTCCCCAGGTAAGTGGTACAGATGCACTCAGCTGCGCACACGATGTAAAAGAAAACGTGATTCATCAGACCAGGCCACCTTCTTCTGTTACTTCATGATCCAGTTTTCATGCGCGTTTGCCTGTTGTAGACGCTTTACGTTTTTATGGCATTTGGCAGACGCCTTTATCCAGAGCGACTTACATTTAGCTCACTTATACAACTGAGCAATTGCAGGTTAAGGGTCTTGATCAAGGGCCCAACAGTGGTAGCTTGGCAGTGCTGGGTCTTGAACTCCTGACCTTCTGATCAGTGACCCAGAGCCTTTAACCACTGCCCACCACTGTTTTAGGTGGTGGACATGGGTCAGCGTGGGCATTCTGATCGGTCATCAGCTACGCAGCCCCACACGCAGCAAGCTGCAATGCACTGTGTCTTCTGTCTCCTTTTCGATCATAACCAGCATTACCTTTTTCAGCAATTGTGTGCTATAGTGGGATCGGAACCAGACGGGCTAGCCTTTGCTCCCTATGTGCATCAGTGATATTGTGGTTGCATTATACAGTCCAATAACAGCGCTGTACTTGGTAAGAAAGAAGTCCTGGACTCCATCGCAAGAAAGTCCAGGGTCAGAATGACATGTAACTGAGACGTGCCTCTGTTTTGGGCAACTCTACCCTCCATGCACAAATCTCGCGTAACTGTCTGCATAGTGCCTAAGCCGGGTCTGAATACTGATGTGCACTATTTAGGCATTAAATCTTCATTTGGCATGCGTAGCTCAACTCTGAGTATGGCCTATTGTGAATAATATTCCAATGAGAAATACCCTCATGCTTTTCTGTGGTGTAAATCACATCTCAGAGGTGTGTACAAACACAACCCACAACCACATCCCCTTCCAGACAACATTGTTATCAGACAATTGCCTGGAATGCATTTCGCCATTTAATCTCATGTTACATCTAAGACCCGTAGCTCTGTGCTCATTACTTGCGCCTGATTACCTGAGAGGTATCAGTGCAAATGTCCAATTCAGAGTGTGTTCACACAAACTGTCTCAAAGAGGAGGAGAAACTGATGAGATCAGATACCCTGTGTCCTTATCACAATCGTGGACACGCGTTCTCTTGACACATTCATTTGTCTTGGTTCTGTGATTGACATGCAGATCGCTTGTCTATTCAGCCATGTGCTCGAAATTCTTACAGGTTTCTTTCACCATA
Organism: Ictalurus punctatus; assembly: GCF_001660625.3. NCBI lineage: Eukaryota > Metazoa > Chordata > Actinopteri > Siluriformes > Ictaluridae > Ictalurus > Ictalurus punctatus. The sequence goes on from NC_030436.2 coordinate 16,379,220, forward strand.
TTTTTGATTTATTAAAGAAATATCGTTATTGTTATGGTTGAAGAAGAAAGGACAAATGAAGAGTAGATACAAGCCCTTGAAAAGTCACTTCGAAAAAATGTGTTCCAAACTTTATCTATGCTGGACCAGAAATGTTGTGCTTAAATAGCGGTGCCCTTTTGTTCTCTTAAAAAAATGACCCGTTTTATTATTTTTTTTCTTGAATATGGAACAATGCAAAGAAAAAAAAAAAAAAAAAAGATTTTCTAACTTTGAGCATCTGGTGCAATGTCTGTGATGATGAATTAAAATTGCATTTGTATTGCAGATGTAAGATAAAAAGTATAAAGGAAGTAATATAAAGATTATATTCAGACTTTTGCCCGGACAGCAAGGTGAATTAAAATAGTTATTTCAGTAAAATGATCTTGAACTTAATTCGTTTTTATTATCGTGTTCTTTATAAATATGAAAAAGATTTAATAATAATGAGTCTTTATTGGTCACATATACATTACAGCACAGTGAAATTCTTTTCTTTGCATACCCCAGCCTGTTAGGAAGTTGGGGTTAGAGCACGGGGTCAGCCATGATACAGCACCCCTGGAGCAGAGAGGGTTAAGGGCCTTGTTTAAGGGCCCAACAGTGGCAGCTTGGCAGTGCTGGGGCTTGAACCCCCAACCTTCTGGTCAGTAACCCAGAGCCTTTAACCACCAAGCCACCACTGCCCCAGCAGTCTGTATGTATGTAATTTAGTCTGTATGTACATCGTTAATAACTGAACTGTGATCATTTATATTCTTAAATGCAATTTATGGTTTGAGTTGCTGCGAAAAGGGTGAAATAAGACCCCAAATGCTAAGTCTTGAACAAAACAAACCTACACCTTCCTTGTATTTTCTGCCCTTGTAGCAACAGGCTTCGAATTTATTGACTTATTTCAAATATTTTCCTCACGTAAACCTTGTATACCTGATTCTGCACTCTGTAATAAATTGGTAACGCTGTCTATGAAGCCTGCGTGCATAAAGATTTATGGCTGCTTTGTAATTTGGTTGCAATGCTTTGTAAGCATTTTTATGAACTATATTAATACCTCATAAATCTCCAATACAGTAATGTAGATCCATTAGACATAATATTATGTACGGAATATTTGGGAGGAAAAATCAGAGCCTTTCCAGCAATAAAAACAATGGATGTAGAACATTCAGAATGATATCCGATTGTACAGGAGGTTGTTCTTTTTCTTTGGCAATGCCATGAGGAAGGACAGAGATGCAGATCAAGGAGGTGTATGACAAAGTCGGCTCCGATAGTGGAGTTAGTCAAGCAGATGATTGGGGTTTGTGTCAGAGCCCTGGGGCTGATACCAGCATCTCAGTCTTTTGAAGAGTACTGTGTCTTCGAGTTCAGTCCGAACTTCTCATCTTATGGACACTCATAGTATGAATATGAACAGAAAATGTACAGCACTAATTAATATGGCCATCACAGCGTGTAATTGGCCTTTTTATTAGGATAATGATGAAAGCAGCCTTCCATAACTTTGACTCTCCTCAGGACAGTACCATACCAATGAGAAATGACTCTCTCATGACATCTTAAAATGGGCTTAGGACAAGATAAATATGATGATTTGGACACTATTAGATTTGGTGTTGTTTAGGACATTATTAACACTCACATTCATAGTTTTTACGTGTATTCACACGAAATACTCATCGTCATTGTTTTACCGCTCAGTTTCACACATGCTTTCACATTCATTCTCAAATTCACACAAAAGGCGGAATAAATCTGCAAATTCAACAGTTTTAGCGTATTCACAGAAACATGTTCACCTTTACAAGTTTTAGCTCTCACCTTCACTGTTTTTTACCTTTCACATTCTAAAGGTTTAGCTCTCGTATTCACTGTTTTTTACCTTTCACATTCACCATTTTTAGCTCTCACATTCACTGTTTTTCACCTTTCACCTTCACCAGTTTTAGCTCTCACATTCACTGTTTTTCACCTTTCACCTTCACCAGTTTTAGCTCTCACATTCACTGTTTTTCACCTTTCACCTTCACCAGTTTTAGCTCTCACATTCACTGTTTTTCACCTTTCACCTTCACCAGTTTTAGCTCTCACATTCACTGTTTTTCACCTTTCACCTTCACCAGTTTTAGCTCTCACATTCACTGTTTTTCACCTTCACCAGTTTTAGCTCTCACATTCACCTTTTTTTTTTTACCTTTCACACTCACCAGTTTTAGCTCTCACATTCACCAGTTTTAGCTCTCACATTCACTGTTTTTTACCTTTCACCTTCACCAGTTTTAGCTCTCACATGCACTGTTTTTCACCTTCACCAGTTTTAGCTCTCACATTCACTGTTTTTCACCTTTCACCTTCACCAGTTTTAGCTCTCACATTCACCAGTTTTAGCTCTCACATTCACTGTTTTTCACCTTTCACCTTCACCAGTTTTAGCTCTCACATTCACCAGTTTTAGCTCTCACATTCACTGTTTTTTTACCTTTCACATTCACCAGTTTTAGCTCTCACATTCAAGAGTTTTAGCTCTCACATTCACTGTTTTTTACCTTTCACATTCACCAGTTTTAGCTCTCACATTCACCAGTTTAGCTCTTACATTCACTGTTTTTTACCTTTCACATTCACCATTTTTAGCTCTCACATTCACCATTTTTTACCTTTCACACTCAGCAGTTTTAGCTCTCACATTCACCATTTTTTACCTTTCACATTCAAAAGTTTTAGCTCTCACATTCACTGTTTTTTTACCTATCACATTCACCACTTTTAGCTCTCACATTCACTGTTTTTTTCCTTTCACATTAACACAAAATACTCTCACATTTACTAATTGTTTTTTTCATATTAAGACAAAATGGCTCTTACTTTTGTCGACACACATAATGCTTTTGCATTCATTAGTTTCAGCTCTTATATTTACAGAAATGGAAAATATTCTCACTTTCACTAATTTAAAATCTCATAATCATAGCAAATGGACAGCCTCTCACATTTTCTCTCCACCAAGATATAAAAAATGGCAACACACCTGCACTCACACACTTATAATAAGAGAGCTAGCCAGACAAAATCCAAATCAATCTGTTTGTCTCTCTGCAGAAGGCCCTGGTACACTTGGACACTTCTATTCTTCCGTTAAACTTTATTTTAATGCAGTTTATCCCAAATCCACTCACACATCTCCATATCATAGTTAATCACACAATCCTAAGATGACATATTAGTTATTTGGCATCATGCACAGCCCTTGTCACGAAGTTGCATTTTTATGGTGATCATTTTGTGGTGTTAAAACGGTTTTGTTGCTAATGTGTCATTTAATTTGACACTGCGGTGTAGTAGGAGGTACTAACAAAGCAATTAAGCTGAATTATATTTGGGTGGGAAAAGCCTTTTTGGCAGTCAGTCTTTCCACTTGCTCTTACGTGCCTTGCCACCAGTTCAGTTTTACAGTGAGATAATGATATTTTGAATAATAATTCATTTTTTTCTTCTTCTTCTGGCTCGTGAGTTAAGTCGCTTTGAATTTCAAAGCTACGCACCGCATCGCTTCACAGGCACATAAGTCTATAATGAAGTACTTATTATTGATTTTTAAATTTATCTTTCTTGTTGCGCAACCTTTGATGGTGCAAAAGAAGTCTTTTGCTTTGATATCCACCCAAAGGAATAAAAAGATATATACAAAAAACAGCATTTGGGAGATATAAAAGAAAGAACCATAAATAGTCCCCCCCCACCCCCCCACCCCCTTTTAAACTAGTGCTCACAAACACTATGCAAAAGTCAACAGAGTGGGCGCTTTGTGTTATCGCAGGGATTTCCCGGTCAGTCTCATTGACCTGTTAGTATTTTCCATGGACAGTTCGGGATTGATTATGCATAATGCCATGATGGGAAAGGAAAGGAAAGCTTATCCAATCCAAACACAACTAAGGCATGATGCCTCTATTGGGCTAAACAAATTCCAGGAGGGTTAAGCCGCTGCTGCATGTATTCCTGTGATAAGCTGATCATAAATGGAGGGATTTATGATAGTGCATTAAGCTGAATTTGTTCATTCTATTATTTAAGATATAAAAGTAATGAAGGCGCTTTAATTTTTTTTTTTTTTTTTTTTTTTTTTTTAAGCCAGCAGCAGGAGTTTGTTTGGCAAGACTGTTTGTTTGAAGCACTGTGAATTTTCCAACTGAACCCAGTTAAAAGTTATCACAAAAGAAGGAAGAAAGACCTCAAATGATCCAGATTTCAGACATTTTATTTTGGTGAGCAGAATGACAAGAAGTAATGAGATTCTGAATGTAATCCTCTACCATGGGATTATATCAGACAGTATGTGAACACCAATGCTTTCCCAGCTATTCACTCAGGATTTAAAGACGAGGCTGGTAGCTTGTAATGTGAACAAGTTTGATATTTCCATCCATTGTCATGCCTCTGTTCATTTTTATGTGTGTTTCATGGTAGTTACTAAAAATGAATAGCTAAATCATGAACTGAATAAAGGTTAAAGGGATAGTTCACCCCAAAATGAAAATTCTGTCACCAATTACTCACCCTCATTTCGTTCCATACCTCTGAGACTTTCGTTCATCTTCAGAACAGAAGTGAAGACATTTTTAATGAAACCGGGGAGATTTCTGTCCCTCCGTTTACAGTCCAGTAACCAAAACTTTCAAGCTCCAATAAATTCATAAAGGCACCGTAAAAGTAATCCATGTGACTCCAGTGGTTTAAGCACAATTTCATGAAGCGATACGAATGCTTTGTGTGAGGGAAAAAACTCAAATTAAGTCTTTATTCATAAAATATCTTCACTTCCGTGTAGATCTCCGACTCGGTTTGTGTACAGCGTGAATAAAGACTTAATTTTAGTATGTCCCGCTCACATTAATTTGTCTGCAAATAACTTTTCACACACTATATTAGAAAAAGTAAATATTTTTTTGTGGCCTATCCAGTCACTTACTGCAACTCTCAGTGCTAGATACAGCGTCTCACATTTCACATTTCCTGCCGCTGTACTTCTAGGATGTGCTGGATCAAGTGCTGGTTTATAAGACGCAGAATAATTACAGTAGAAGCCATTAATATCAATAAATGAAGACATGATTATTTTGTTTAAGACAATTCATGCTGCAATATTTTGACAGTAAAGCCTACACTACACTTGAAAAACCAGAGAAGTGTATAAGGCAAAGTGTATAAGGGTTGTTTGGTTTCATGTAAGCACCCTAGAAGAGAGTGTTTTCCTACCAGGAGTGTATGAGACTTAAATATACTGTACAAAATAAAAATTTTTAAAAAATTATTTCTCTAAGAATACCTTAGACCCTACTAGATAATTGTTTGACCCATTTATACATCATTGTATTAGTCATTCTTTTTATTTATTTTTTGTTTAAAATTTGTTTTTATCAGTCCCTATTTTCTATCCCTCAGTTATTTGTCAGGGGGGGGGTTAAAGGCAAGTGCTTGTGTTTAAAGATGGTGGTGAGTGTCATGAGTCCCCCTTTGTGCAGCGCGCTGTGGAGCATGTGAGCGCGCGTGCACGAGCAGGTGCGCGAACACCTGCTTCTCCCATGTGGACAGTTGTGACATTTCGACACGTGCATCTGTTTATGTTTCTGTTATGTCTCCTCCACGTCCTGTCATTGGTTGTGGTGTCACGTGTGTCTGTATTGCCCTCAGCTGTTAGCAGTTACGAGGCTGTCGGCATATATACTGCGTGCCTCCCAACACTCAATGTGGAATATTAGAGTAGATAGAGTAGATGATGTATATGATGTAGATGTGTTTCATTGTGAATGTCCTAGTCATAGCCCATGTCTTAGTTCATGTTTAGGTTCGTTAGTTTAGTTCACGCTGGTTTCTCTGCTACCAGTCCCTCGCTGTTGTTTATGTTTCTCGTTCTGTTTATCGACCCTGTTTTCCGTGACCACAACCTTGATTCCTGCCTAGCCCTGTGTATGCCTGTTTGCCGTTCACCGGACCTCTTGCATGTTTTGGATCACGTTTCTGGATCACATTTTGGATTTACCTGCCTGTGTTTCTCAATAAAGAAAACCGTTCCAACTGCGCTTGCATCCGTCCTATCTTCCTCTTCGTCACGAACGTGACAGTGAGACTAGAGACTATTGAGTTAAACCCTGTCTCAGACACCTACACTCAAGGAAAATCTGACAATGCCACAGATAATTTTAGTAATCTGAATGGAGAGCCTAGAATATCAATATAAGCACCAGTGTAAGCTGAATACAAGTAACCTTCTCTGCGTAAATACGGATGTATTTTTTGAATTGCCAGGTAAAAAGAAATGCAGAAATATATAAGTACTCCCCACAACATTAATAGTATTATAACTGCACTAAGATATGATAATACCATTGTCTAACTCTAGGACATAATGTTGCCATGTTTAACTTTAATCTGTTAGAGAATAAGCAGTGTTTGTCGTTCAGTTTGATTTGGCTCAGTATTGAGTGCAGCAATAAATTCAAGGTTAAAATCTGAATTAAAAAAAAAATATATATATATATTTTTAGGATGACTAGTTTATATCAGTGACAGTGCATAAAAGAAAGCTAATTTTATGGGAGTTGATGTTTTATTGTTCTGCCAGATAACAAATGAGAGTTATTTCTGAAAACAACAAAACGTTTTTTTTTTTCCAGCATTACTTATTAGTGTAACTGCCTTAAAACAACTGAAGTAACATTTGAAAGCATGTGAAGTAGACAAGATAAAGGGAATTGAATTGATGTCCTTGGAGGGTTGTTAGTGGCTATCAATACACTCTTTAATTTTCTTTCTACCGTAGCCAGGGTTTCTTTTTCAGTCTGGATAAGGGAGTCATCCAAATGCTATAAATGTGACTGTAATGTAAATGTTTCTCCTGCCATTTCTCTTAGACTCCTCTCTGAATTGGTGTCTGTCACACTAAAATCAATAAAGGCAGTTCTCAGGAAACTAGTTAACTTTAAATCCCACAACTACCAAGCTGCGATATTCTTTCGGAAACACTCCCTATGAATTCTGTATTCAAATTGCATTAAAGATGAATTTATAGCATTTTATACAGCACAATATCTTATACTGCCTATCATAAGCTTGTATAATTGGTTGCAACAATAACACTTTATAAAAGGTTTCATGATGTGGGGATGCATAACACAGTATAACATCTGCTCATAAGAACACTAATGTTAGAATGCACTATAAAACAGGCTCTGCATTATCATTGGCAGCACAGGGATTATACCCAAGCCTGTGCAATACTGCATTATAAAATTTATGTCTATGATGTTAATATGAGCGGACATTATGTGTAACTTGTGAAACCCTACTGCTCTCTCAAGTACTTGTGTGGACAGACCAAATGTCTTCTTAGTTATCAGATGCAAAGCTGTCAGATATGTAAGGAATATGCGCTGTTCTAAAAAAATAATCAACAAGGGGGTGGTGTGATGCAGCTTGAATCAAGCAGAATTACAATTACCACCTCGAAGTTGATTTTTATGATCTTATAACAGCAAAGTGTTTTATTCCTCTTCTAACCAGCAAATTAGCCAATGTCATACTTTCTATCCTTTACATATAACGTTGTCATACAGCCAATGTTATCACTTATGTTATAGCAGTTATACATAGTTGTTCACTCGGCTAGGCTCTATTTTATTTCCTTCCTGAAATTAATAAAAACAAACCAATAAATAAATAAATAAATAAATAAATAAAAAACCCTCAGCTTGTCATGTTCTAGAGAAACCACAAAGTGCAAACCCATGCAGCACGAACACTTTGCCGTGTTGGAAAACGTAAAAATTACAGCTTTACTCATGAGGGTTATAAAGCACTTACGCTGGAGGCTCATTTGCAAAAATGGTACATAAACATGCCGTCATTCCAAACTTCACCATATCAATGATTATACGGTTTTTAATCAGTTCATGTAAAGTTTCTTTTACAAGTCCATGTATAAGTTGTTATACAAAGCTGATGATATAGAAATTTAGTCAACAACTTCTGAACAATCAGAGTCAAGCATTCAATTTACTATAAATGTTCAATCTCATGTAACACCTCTTTTTAATTAAGTTTTTCATCTTTTCTCCTTATTGTACAGAAGACTCGGTTTCTTAATCTGTCCATTAAGCCACTGGGGGGGCTGTACGATGCAGAAAAATGTGCATCTTCATGAATCTACCATCTTTAAAGACTTGCTAATGAGATTGTGTGAATTTGACCTGAGTAATTAGTGTTTAAATGTGAACAGTAGTTTGTATGCTGGTGTGCTAATAGCAGGGGCAGGTCTAGTTAGTGGTGTTTTATAGTTGGGGGGCAAGTAGGGGACAGGTGGGAAACGGGCGGAGAGGGAGATGCCTGGAGGGATATGGCACGGGGGCACAATGCCCATCATTAAGATGGCCAACAGCTGCTGGGCTTCCTGGCATGCTGACAGTATTGCACGACCCCATGACCTTTTCTATGCAGGGAGCATGGGAATGAGGGAGAGCTGCAGCTTTTTGTGACTGTCTGCACGCCCTTTCTCATTTTTCCTTGCTAAACACTATTTGCTTTCCTTCAGTCCTTCAGCGTGTTTTGTAAATGCAGATGTTGTTTGAGGAGTCTCTGAAGGATTTTCTTTTTTAAGGATGTAACAGAATACAAATACATTATTCGGAATAAACAGATACTGTGCACTATGTGTTCTAAGCAGATATAAATACAGATATGAATGGAGGAGCACTTTTCTTCTTTTCTTCTTTGTAAGAAAGCTCACTTAGAGGGCATCTGGGGTTCAACTAAAAGGAGATTATTATTTTTTTAAAAAAATTTTTACTTTCATGCGGGAGTGAGTGAGTGGTTAGATATGAAGCTTGTAGAATAAACAAAGACCACATCTGTTAATAAAACATACAACATTCATTCTTTCATCCTTAGTAAATGCCTGCTCAGGGTCATGGTAGTATAAATTAGGCTACCAGTATGTTTATAATGTTAAATTAGGCTGCTGTTTTTTTTGTAGTAATAAGCTATAGTTTGTTGTTAACAGTGCTGTTAATAGTTTGTTGTTAATAATTTGTTTATAGTAGTAAATTAGGCTATTAATTTGTTTCTAGTACTAAACAAACTAATATGTTTACAGGAGTTGATTAGGCTATTAGTTTGTTTATAGTAGTAAATTAGACTATTAGTTTGTTTATAGTAGTAAATTAGACTATTAGTTTGTTTATAGTAGTAAATTAGGCTACTAGTTTGTTCATAGTGGTAAATTAGGCTAATTGTTTATAGAAGTAAATGAGGCTACTCATTTGTTTATAGTAGTAAATGAGGCTATTAGTTTGTTTATAGTAATACATTAGGCTACTAGTTTATATTCTGTGAAATAGAGCCAACTGAATTTGTTGGACAATATTGTAGACATTTACAAACAAAAATAATAGTGGTAGGGTTCATAAACAAAATCCCTATTAGAAAAGAAAGAAAACCCCTTCCGGTTTAGGCCACACCTACTTTAGGTTTAAATCTGAATACATATATATATATATGTATATTTGGAGCACTATATAGATAGAGATCCATATACTGCCATTTATCTAAACTAGCCTAGTGTAGAAGTTTTTTTTTTTTTTTTTTCTGTGCTATTATTGTGAAAAGAGTCGAAGGGTTTACAAATCCAATAGGAAAAATTGACACACTGTTGAACATTTCACCTCTTGACAAACTTTTTTTTTTCTCTATTTATCTTAACCATCTTAAACCTTTGCATGAAAACAGGTGGATGATCTCTCACTTTTCTCATGCATTCTAACTGTTCTCTAACTTTCCTTTAACCCTCAGCTGAAAGGTCAGAGCTCACTTAACATCTGAGATATTATCTTTCTGACAATCAGTGAAACGCTCACAAACACAAATAAAGCAGATTGCATCCCTGTCTCTTTTTCCCCCTACACCATCTTGTTAACTCTCTTACTCTTCTCTCCACTCTGATTAACCATACACTGGGAAATATTGGTTCAGAATTTAGCTGCAGTTATGAACTTTATAAACACTGATCAAATGTCTCCTCTGCATAAACTGTATTTATTCAAGATCCTGGCGTGATTATGGTATATTACTGAACTGAATTGTCTTTATTCACAGTGTACAGTATAACTGTTCCATAGGATTCAAAATATGTGTAACCAACAGTTTTTTCTTTCACCACTGATTGTAGAATGTAGACTTTTTATTCAATGCATACAATGTATTTAAAAAAAAAAAAGAGAAAACTTTCTTACCCAGAAGACGATGGGTTCCTTTGGACTCTGAGGTTCATCTCAGAGTTTCTTCCCTGTTTCATCTGAGCGAGTTATTTCTTACTACTGTCACTTCTGGCTTGCTCATTAGCGATCTAAATCTACATCTGGAATCCTGTAAGGCTGCCGTTAAACCGTAAAATAAATAAATAAATAAATAAAATAAAACAGAATTGAATTCACTTTGTTCACACATCGTTAGCTGCATTTTCCTTGAAAAAAAAAAAAAAAGTCTGAAAAAATGTGTGATTGTTGATATGATGAGGCATTTGTTTAGTGTTTTTGGAAGGAGTCTCCAGTGTCATTGCAAAAAAAGAGGCTGGTGAAGGAACAACTGATTATATGTGCGATATAACCTAAGTGATAAATAACTTCAATCATGGATCTACCACAACATTAAATGTAACTAGAAATTGATTAAAAAGTATAATTGCCATTCTTTAATAATAATAATAATAATAATAATAATAATAATAATAATAATAAGTTTGCTATGGTCGAAGAGATATAAAGAACTTCAGGACATGCTGTTCTATGAAATCTATTAACTTCCATGATAGCAGAAACGAAACGTTTCTTAACATTAAATGTGACTACAGGAATAAAACAGCATGACAGTTCGTTCGTTAATAAATTTCTACTTGTCGCGGTTGAGTAAAGAGGAACGAAATGCATCAGGGCATGCTGTTAAAGGAAAAGAATCAGCATCAGGGTGGTAAGAGTGCCTTCTCTTTGTGTCAAGCCGCATCACACCACCCAGTCGTGGATTATTTTCCTATAACAGCATCGCGGTTTGTGTTTTATTCCTTACTTATCATCCTTACTGCTTTCCTCTACTAGCATTAATGAAGAGTGATCATGTTTGTGAAACAGAAATGGATCAATCCTGCCTTTTCTGTAACTGGTGAAATAATAATAATAATAATAATAATAATAATAATAATAATAATAATAACATTCTCAGAGTGGACACAGGCCTCTGGATTCTACCTAGTGTGTGTGTGAATTGTGTATCCAAGCTTTATTTCTCTATCAGTGTTATTTACAGTATATTTGCCTTAATGTGAGCTGTTATTGCTAGCCGAGCTTCATTTAGCATTCAGGCCTCAGAGTGTTCACACCCGCTGCCTAGGACAGAATAATTGCATCGTGAGAGAAGCTCCTTCACTCACTTGGATAAAACATGGTGCGTTACCGCTCACAAGTGCCTAACGAAGTGTGCTACATTAGACACCTGCATGTGCATGTGAAGCATTAGAGGTTAATGGCTTCTGCATGTGTGTGAGAGAGCATTCGTTAATTGGGCCCGGAATAATAGATGATAATGCCTGACATGCATTATAGAGGATGTGCAATTTTCTGTGCCACTCATCTGGGGGCAGGACCAGTGTGTGTGTGTGTGTATGTGTGTGTGTGTGTGTGTGACAGGTGGGTAATTCAGCGAACATGACACAACACGTCATGACATAGAAAGGTGAAGTGAGCCATGTCGAGTGCCGGGCTGATGGTGTGTGTGTGTGTGTGGAGACAGTCTGACCTCCACTGTAGTGTTCCTGGTTTTATTATAGCAGACTCCATTCTGCTGTCTTACAGCAACACGTCGTCACGTTTGGTTTCTATCCACGTGCGTTAGAAATGAGGTATAAGTGATGCAGCAAAAATTCTAAAAATATGAAGAAAATGTTATAAATATAATATCCACCATGTAGATTTTCTTTCAATGTTATGACATAATGATGGGTCATGAGCAATGTGCTCACTATGCCGTTGACGAGAACCGATTCTCTTCCTGACGTCATGTTTAAAGGAGCCATCCGTAAACTTTCGAGACTTCTGTCTGCTACCTGTGAACCCCACCTTGTGAATGAGGGGAAGAGACAGATCTGAGCAGATCTGTATGTGCTCATATATATATATATATATATATATATATATATATATATTATATAATTGGCTCATAATTGCTAAGAATGTTCATGTCCTTAGCCTCCCATTTCTCTTGTCTTCATGCACCGTTAACTTTTATTTATTTATTTTGTAAAAACATATTTATAGGTTTCTCCGCCAGGTGATATGTTTCGAGAGTTACTAAAGAGTTATTAAAGGACAACATCCAACATATTTCTGAATTATTTTAGACATCAAATGAAACCTGGCTTGTGGGTTGTATTTGGCCCGTGGGCCTTGACCTTGACACGTGTGCATTCCAGCATTAAGAATCAAAGTGTTCTTTGAAATCTCTTTTGATTATTACAGGTCTGGGGAATCTTTTAAAGATTGCAAACTTCACCATTAAAAGTTGTGTAAAAAAGATTTCAAAGAAAAGCCTTTGAAGATTTTATTGAAATAGATAATTTTACAAGAGAGAGAAAGATAGAGAAGATCAGATTTTATTTATAGGGAATTTTTTTTAAAGATGCAGGTTGTAATCTAAAAAAAACAACAACTTTAATTTGAGGCTTCTGTTTAAAACAACATTTTAACAATGGACATTGAACTTTCATTTGACCTTTTATAATTACAAATCAAATAAAAATGTTTTTATTATTATTATTATTATTATTTCAAATCTAATCATTTTTTAAAAATTATTATTATTTCACATTAAAGTTTTAGTGGGGCACGGTGGCTTAGTGGTTAGCACAGTGGCCTCGCACCTCCAGGGTTGGGGTAATCCCACCTCCAGAGTCAATTCATGACTCCGCCCTGTGTGCGTTGAGTGTGCATGTTCTCCAAGTGCTTTATGGGTTTCATCCGGGTGCTCCAGTTTCCTCCCACAGTCCAAAGACATGCTTTGTTGACTCATTGGCATCTCTAAATTGTCCATGGTGTGTGAGTGTGCATGTGATTGTGCCTCGTGATGAGTCCAGGGTGTACCCTGCCCCGAGTTCCCTGGGATAGGCTCTAGGATGTCCCGTGACCCTGTGTAGGATAAGCGGTAAAGAAAATAGAAGGATGGATGGATGGATGGATGGATGGACGGACTAAAGTTTTAGAATTTTAGAAGAAAAATTTAATCCAAGAAACCAAATGTGCAATATCTTGGATGTTCGATATTCGATACTGTTGTTAAATCTAAAGCGGGACGTAGCAAATACTAAAATTCTGAAATTTATGTAAATATTTCTAAGATTCTGCTTTGTCTGATTCACTAAACACGCACTTCTCTAGCTCTTGTCCCTTTCATCAATCGAGGCACACGTACACAGAGAGAGTGTTACACACACATACACACAAACACTACCGTATCATTTCTTCCAAAAATCTGTTTCTATCATCCCATGTCATTCCTCCTCTCTTTTCTCATATGCCAACATTAGCACTTGGGTGAGCAGTTTGTGGAACAGTTGTGTGTTTGCCCTCTAGTGTGTGCCACCATGTGGCTTTTAGTTTGACTCGAATGCCACAGGCGGCCGTCCTTGTGTGTGCGTGGCAATAAAGGGCTGTGCGCAAAATAATGGCAGGGTGTGAAAATTGTGAGGGAGTAGCAGGGTCACGTGGCGTAAACACGTCTCTGTTTTATCTGGGGTGTATTGTTTGTTTTAGAAAGCGGGCGAGACCCGGGGTCTGACTCTCTCTGTGTCTGTCTCTCTGTCTCACACACACTCTCACTGCCTCTCTCTCTCGCTCTCTTTCAGCAGCACTTCCTTTTGTATATGTTTGAATACGAGTGTGTTCCCTTTGTGACAAGCGCCTGCAAGCCCACCTGTGTGTATGTGTGTGTGTGTGTGTGTGTGTGTGTGTGTGTACCTGTGATCTGTGTCGGCTGTGATGATTCTCGTCTGCTTTGTTTGGTCAGACATTGCTTGGGGACAACACACACACACACACACACACACACACACACACACACACACACACACACACACACACACACACACGTAAATGGCTGGCAGGCAGAAATTGGATTTTGCTTCCTGAGCTGCTGGCTCCTCTATATAAAACACGCACATGGAGTCTGGGGATCAGCTTGTGTGGCTGTGTGTGTCTATATGTGTATATGCAAGGACAGATGTGCTATTACTAGGACACACACAAACACAGCTGTAAGGTCAAGACAAAACAAAGATGGACAGATGAGAGGAGGGGCAGTGTGGGAGCTATACCATGAGTGACATGGCAGCAGATGAAAGAAAGAAAGAAAGAAAGAGAGAGAGAGGGAATGAGATGAGAAACTGGTGATAATATATTAGGAATATATGACTGAGAATAAATGATATGATAGAAAGCATGGAGCGGGTCATGTTTTCCTGCACGCCATTTTCCCGAGTCCGTTTTCATACAGTCTTCAGGGTGCGGGTGTCTAAGACTGTCCCTGGATGGAAGAATCGGTTTGGCACAGAGGTTGAATATGGCTCTGTAATCATAAAAATGGTCCTGTGCTCATCCCAGAACTCCAATTTTGGCTTCCATTGTAATTATTTTCCCCCCCTCTTCATATCCATTCAAGGTCACGCTTCCTTCACTGGATGATCTCACGTGGACGGAATTGCTCTTGTAATCATAAAGACCATCCTGAACACCCTTTCAACACCATTTGGACTTTAGTTCTAGACCTGTATACTGTAATGATTTACAATCCCGCTATTCGGCGCCATCCAAAAGACGATTTTATTTGGTCTGGTTCCTCTCACAGTTTTTCTTCAAGTCGTCTCTGGGAGGTTTTTCCTCATCACTGATGCCTCTGGCTCGCTCATTAGGGAACTAAATCTACAACTGGATTTCTGTAAAGCTACTTTGTGACAAAATCTACTGTGAAGGGAGCAATACAAATTAGATTGAATTGAATCAATCATTCATAGTCCTATCAACCCATGCAACTCAAATTATTTAGGCCCATATGCAAATATAGCTAGAAAGTTGAAAATTATTGTTAAATACGCAATTAATACGTAAATTTAGATATGTGGATGAAATGAAAATTCTATTGTCATTTTTTACAAACGGAATGTGAATTACACTGATATTACTACTACTACTACTACTACAACTACTGCTACTACTACTACCACAACTACTACTACTACTACTACTACTACTACTACTGCTGCTACTACTACCACAACTACCACTACTACTACTACTACTATTACCACAACTACTGCTACTACTACTACTACTACTACTACTACAACTACTACCACAACTACTACTACTACTACTACTACTACTACTACTACTACTACTGCTGCTACTACTACCACAACTACTACTACTACTACTACTACTATTACCACAACTACTGCTACTACTACTACTACTACTACTACTACAACTACTGCTACTACTACTACCACAACTACTACTACTACTACTACTACTACTACTACTGCTGCTACTACTACCACAACTACTACTACTACTACTACTACTATTACCACAACTACTGCTGCTACTACTACTACTACTACTACTACTACCACAACTACTGCTACTACTACTACTACTACTACTACTACTACTACTATTACCACAACTACTGCTACTACTACTATTACTACCACTACTACTACTACTACTACTACTGCTACTACTGCTACTACTACTGCTACTACTACTGCTACTACTACTGCTACCACTACTACTACTACTACTACTACTACTACTACTATTACTACCACTACCACTATTACTACTACTACTACTACTACTACTACTACTACTACTACTACTACTACTGCTACTACTACTGCTACTACTACTGCTACCACTACTACTACTACTACTACTACTAATACTACAACTACAACTAATACTACTACTACTACTACTACCACTACCACTGCTACTACTACTACTGTTACTTCCATTACTATTGATACCACTACTATTACTACTACTGTTACTTCCATTACTATTACTACCACTACTACTACTAATACTACCACTACTGCTACTACTACTACTACTACTACTACTACTACTACTACTACTGCTGCTGTTACTTCCATTACTATTAATACCACTACTACTATTGCCACTACTACTACTACTACTGTTACTACTACTACTACTACTATTGCTACGACTACTTTTACTACTGCTTTAACTACCACTACTAGTACTACTACTACTGTAGTACTACCACTACTACTACAGTTATACATGAAAGTTTGTAAACCCTTTAGAATTTTCTATATTTCTGCATAAATATGACCTAAAACATCATCAGATTTTCATACAAGTCCTAAAAGTAGATAAAGAGAACCCAATTAAACAAATGAGACAAAAATATTAGACTTAGTCACTTATTTATTGAGGAAAATTATCCAATATTACATATCTGTGAGTGGGAAAAGTATGTGAACGTTTGCTTTCAGTACCTGGTGTGACCGCTTTGTGCAGCTAAACGTTTTTGGTAAGTGTTGATCAGTCCTGCACATCGGCTTGGAGGAGTTTTAGCCCGTTCCTCATTACAGAACAACTTCGACTCTGGGAGGTTGGTGTGTTTCCTCACATGAACTGCTTGCTTCAGGTTCTTGCACAACATTTCTATTGGATTAAGGTCAGGACTTTGACTTGGGCATTCCAAAACATTAACTTTATTCTCCTTTAACCATTCTTTGGTAGAATGACTTAGCGTCGTTGTCCCACTGCATGACCCACTTTCTCTTGAGATTCAGATCATGGACAGGTGCCCTGACATTTTCCTTTAGAAATCACTGGTATCCTTCAGAATTCACTGTTCCATCAATGATGGCAAGTCGCCCTGGCCCAGATGCAGCAAAACAGGTAAAAATCATGATACTACCACCACCATGTTTCACAGATGGGATAAGGTTCTTATGCTGGAATGCAGTGTTTTCCTTTTTCCAAACATAACCCTTCTCATTTAAACCAAAAAGTTTTATTTTGGTCTCATCAGTCCACAAAACATTTTTCCTGTAGCCTTCTGGCTTATCCACGTGATCTTAAGCAAACTGCAGAATGGCAGCAATGTTCTTTTTGGAAAGTGGTGACTTTCTCCTTGCAACTCTGCATGCGTACCACTGTTGTTCAGTGCTCTCTTGATGGTGGACTCATGAACATTAGCCAATGTGAGAGAGGCCTTTAGTTGCTTAGAAGTTACACTGGGTTCCTTTGTGACCTCGTGGATTATTATACGTCTTGCTCTTGGAATGATCTTTGTTGTTCGACCACTCCTGGGGAGCGTACCATTGGTTCTGAATTTCTGCCATTTGTACACAATCTGTCTGACTGTGAATCGGTGGAGTCCACACTCTTTACAGATGGTTTTGTGACCTTTTCCACACTGATGAGCATCAACAACTATTTTTTCTGAGGTCCTCAGAAATCTTCCTTGTTCGTACCATGATGCACTTCCACAAACAAGTGTTGTGAAGATCAGACTTTGATAGATCCCTGTTCTTTAAATAAAACATGTCGTTCACTTACACCTGATTGTCATTCCACTGATTGAAAACACCTGACTCTAATGTCACCTTCAAATTAACAGTTCACATGCTTACCTGCCACTCACCTATATGTAATATTGGATCATTTTCCTCAATAAATACATATAAAAAAATAAATCAAGTATAATATAAATTGTAAGTTTATTATTAGAAGTTGAATCGGGTTGCAACAAAGTTGGAGGCACCTGATTGTGTAGAATGTCTTTGTATATTGTAGTGTTACTGGAACTAAGAGACGCAAACCTGTTCCAGGATGACAATGCCCCTGTGCACAAATTGAGCTCCATGAAACATGGTATACTTCATATTAAATAGTATACGTAGGGTGGATTAAAAAATAATAAAAAAGAAAATGCACATATATATATATTTTTTATAAGAGTTTTATGTGTGGATACACACACTCGATCAGTTATTCCTCAATTATTATTCTCTATATTATTTTCATATCTAGTGAATTTTTCATTCTTGTAGACATTGATCTGAACCTTACAATATATTGTTAGCTCCTAGGCTAAAAGAAACTTTAAAGAAAAGGGAA